>NC_056745.1:1455364951-1455402865 GCF_019279795.1 Protopterus annectens | reverse complement strand
TTCATTTTGTAGTTCATGTAATACACAGCCTGGGATGTCATCTGATCCCATGGATGCTATATTCTTAGCTTTGTGAGAGTGCATTTTTTTATCTGTGTGGCCACTATTACTGGAATTTGGCAGTCTTCTGGTATTGAGATGGGCCATTTAGGGGGTGAGAGGAGGGTTGAAGTTGGCACTGAATTGATCTGCCGGGATATTGGCAATATCCTTGGGATCAGTATATTTAATGCCATTCTGTTGTAGCTCAGAGCAGATCTGAGCATTGCCATTTAGATTCTTGACATAGTTATAGAATGCCTTTTGGTTGTCTTTGGAATCTTTGGCAATTTTATTTTCATAACTAGCTTTGGAGGATTTTATGAGGAATCTCAGCTTCTTACTGAGGCTGGTAAAGGAGTTGTTTGCATCCTGGGATTTTCCTCTTTTCTGCAACAGTTTCTTCTTTTTGTTGTAAAGTTTGTTTATTGCAGGGAACCACCAGATTGGCTTCCTTTTTTGGATGAGAGCATCTTGGTTCTATTTGGGATGGCATGATTCATGCATGAGTGGATGTGCTCATACCATGCCTTAGTGTAGGATTCAGCAGTCAAACTGTCAGCGCCCGTCTGCATGGGTGTCATGTCACTTCTGACTTGAGTAGCATGAAGTTGGCTTTGGAGAAGTTTTGTATGGAGGTTTCCTTACTGGGGGTGGGATGTATATGTTAAGTTTGATTAGCTTATGGTCAGACCTGACCAACGAGGGGGTGACCATAGGTGTGAAGCATCGATTTCCCATGTTGGTAATGACTAGATCTAGGATATTGGAGCCCCTGGTGGAACTATGGAGTAGTTAATCCAGGGCGTTGGAATTTATGAATTCCAAGAACCATTGGACAAAGGTGTTGGTACATGAGTAGTTTTACCAGTTAACGGCAGGGTAGTTGAAATCACCCAGTATTAGGATGTTTGGTTATATCTTAATATTTTCCAGTATGTTTAGAAAGGTGTAGTTAGAATCTTGGGGCATGGTTAGGGATATGTAGCAAGCTACAATTTGGACTGCAGTCTTAACTAGTGTTAGTTGCACCTGGAGAATATCAGATGCATTGTGTTGGGCAACTAGCCTGGTGGTGTGAATATCCTTGGTGAACATGGACACTCCTCCACCTTTAGTGTTTTGGTCCTGGTTTGGTGGCCGAAAAGTGTGGTAAGAGTTGTAGCCTGGTATTGCAGGGGTGCTCTCTGGAGCTTTGAACCAGGTCTCAGTTACTGCACAAATATCAATGTTCTCCATTTTTAGAAGTGCCTCGAGAGAGTGCATTTTGAGGTTTAGACTTCTAGCATTGAGTAGCATTACCTTCAGAATGTGCATGCTTGTACCTGTAACGGTGGTGGTTTTGTCCTTTGAACTTTGCCTAAAAAAGGCACTATAGGTGTGGCAAGAGGCTTAGCCAGTAACCTGAATTCCAGGGGCGACAGGTGCAGACCATATCTGGCAAAGCATCGTGGTCTGTCGATCATGTTATCCCAGGCAGACAGATACTGGATCCCCTTTGAATGACACCAGAAGCTTAGCCAATTGTTGAAGCCAATCATTTTGTCCTTATATTGTGGTATCATTCTGGGTAAAGGCAGGATGCTACTCAGGGCTAGGGTTATACCTGTGTGGGCCACATTATCCGAGAGCTGTTACATGTCTCTTTTCATGTAGTCCAGGGAGGTACGTCTCAAGTCATTCACTCCAACATGGACAATGACAGAGTCATTTTTGTACTTGTTGTGGAGTGACTTGAGTGCATGTGTTATGTGGCAGATCCTGGCACCTGACAGGCAGCTGACTGTAATTTTCTCCTTGTTCAGCCTAGTGAGTGGGACATCAGTGTGCTTGCCTATAGAGTCACCTATGACTAAAGTGTTGGGTACGTTGTCTTGCCTTAGGGGCTGTTGTGGGTGGCACACTGGTGTTGTGAGCTATGTGACACTTTGGCTGTGATTGGTGTTTGTTTGCATTTCAGTTTTGGAGGTCCTTGTTGCTTGGGCAGGTTACAGTTAAGGGTCTCCTCATATGTGGATTTAATGTTGCTATGTGTGGGTGTTGGCAGTGTGGGTTTAGAAGGGCTATGTGCTGCTTGAGATGTAGTGTGGGTGTTAACCTTCTCCTCTTGACTGTCTAGCACAATCTTGGGTAGAGAGAGCTTTGCTTCCAGATTGGCTATGTAAGTGCATCTCTCACAGGTTGTATTGTTGGGTGGTAGGAGGAAAGGGTTGTCTGTGTATGAGGCAATTGTTGCATTGCCCCAGTATGCCCAGATATACCAGGTGGACAGGAGAAATCACCGGAAGCTGACCCTTGGACATGCCTGGTTTGGTGTTTTTTTGTAAAGTACAGGAACTGTTTTCCCCTTGCCTTAGCAAGGTACTTTGCAATTATAGGCTGTTTAGTGCCTACGATTAATTTTTCCTTATTAACAAGGAGAGTTGAGTGCTTGTATTAGTTTAAGGCTTCCTAGTGCTTTCCAGCAGGTATTAGAGCAAGTGCAAGTCACAGGGATGCTTATAGGTTAGATGAAAAAAAAGATGGTTTATCCTAAACACTGCAGTGTGCACTAGATAAGTTAGATGTGAAACTAGGTAACTTAAGTTTTACCTGTCTAAAAAGTTAAGTTTTAGTGGAGAGTCACTATTTTTAAAACAGCAAGACAGATTGATCACTTGTCAAAGGTACATTTCTGTGTCAGGATGTATCAGAATATGTGCACACACATGTACAATCATAAGTTGTGCAAGTATTTATGGAAGGTATACACCAATGTCAGTGCACCATGGGTGGGGAAATCCTACATACAACAAATATGTAATAATGCACTGTGAAAGATTAATCTGTAACATTGTGTACAGACTAATGTTACCTTGCTGTTTGATGCAGTCACATAAGGAGGACTGCACATACACAGGATGTACATGTATATGATACCACATGGCATCAGTATTGCAAACCCATAACACAGTACCACATCATGATAGTGGGACATCATGAAAATTGTTATCCAAACCCATGTGGCATGACATGTCTGTATGTTGCACATACCTGATATGGCAAAACAGATATCCAAAGCATATGACACTGTTAGTGTTGGACTATGGACCACATATGTTGTCTGTCAGCCATCCCAGTAAGACAAATGTTTGCAGGCCACTTGTTGCAGCACTATCAACAGGTTAACTGCCACAAGGCATGGACAGTTGAATGTGTGTGAACAGTGTAATATGTTGTGTGTCATGCACTCATTGAAACCACAGTAAATGTCACACAATAATAACACATAAGCATGACAGATACATGCTATGCATGCACAAGAATGCATATAAAGTCCAATCAATGAAATGTCAATCACCATGTTTGCAGCAGAACATGAGTGGAGTGCACAGACAATATCTACCAAAAGGAGAGACCAGGCTGATGTGGATCAAATTCCTGAATGATTTCATGAGCTATCATCCTGAATAAATCCTGCATAGGTCATGCTATTTCACTGAAGAAGGTCCCCATCATGTCCCTCATTGTGTTCAGAATACACCAGCCATGATCTCCCCGATCTCCTCCCAAAAACTGTCTCTATCATGGCCATGGAGATGCCTCATCTGGGGTGCAGACAGGATGCCTCAAGCATGAGCTGGTCCAGGCTTTTTCTCCTCATCATCGCCTTCATCTCCATCTACTTTGAATGACTCGAGCAGTGGCCTTACATGTGCACATTGCCATCTTCAGATTGGTGAATGTCCTTGGGTACCATGCTCTGTAAAGATTAACTGCAAAACACAAAATGGCTATCTAGCAGAATACTCCCATGAAAATCAGAGCACAGCACAATATTATTATAATGACAGTTTACACAGGCACTGACACACAGCCATTATGGACACAGTTAATCATGGCCCCATACGTCATACTCCTAAAAAGGACAAAGTATTCTTTCATGATTAATTGTATATGCTTATACACACACACACACACACACACACACACACACACACACGCATGTTTCATTAGCTTTGTAAAAACATATAAATAGTCAACAAACATTTTTTTCCTGTCTGTGTTCAATGGTGTATATCAATAACATAACATGCCATTGTATAAATAAGGAGAAAGATACTGGACACTAATGTGGACAATAGGCACATCATATGACAACCACCTGAGACATGTCATATATTCAATCAAAACAACTGTAGATATATCAGAATGTAATATATCTGTTAATATTAGTATTGCTTGTGTACAACTGTATGTGTTCTCTTCAGAAACAATCAGGAATCAGAAGGCTTACAAAAAAACAATTGTAACATATTTGCTGATTATGACCTGCTGCTATCAAATGGGCACTCATTCAACTGACCTAGGCTATCACAGTGTTTTTTAGATAAAACAACCACGGGGTTGGAGACAGAAACAATGCTAATGTTGACCTGCTGAGTGAGCTCATTATGGAATGCTTCTATCAAATGGCTACTTGCTGAAGTGTCAGTCAACCTAGGCTATACCAGTGCTTTTACAAACACACACATGTTGTGAGAGCCAGGTAAAATGCCAAAACTGAACTGTGTCATGTCACACAGTCTGCAAACAGCAATGCTAACTCTATCACTGCAGACTCCTATTCACTCTGTGAATAAGCAGGATATACATAACAGATCAAGCATACAATTGTGCGAAATATACATCATAAGCAATAGTCACAACACTTAAATTTATCTGCAAAGCATTCACTTGTAACCTGTGTGCCCGATACACCGAGCAAACTGTTAAAGTTGTTGATATATTGTTAAAAATGGTTAAAAATGTATGTGTTAACAAAATGGATCAAAAATACAAAATGCATCAGCACTTAAGTTTTATATACAGTTGTCATGACAGCTACCATTTGCTGATTTCACTTACCTTACTGATGCATAATGGATATTCCTGCATTCTAATCAATGAACATGTAATTTTGAGAAATACAAGTTTGAAAACAGTGGAACATGCATTTGAGTTTATAACATATGCAGAATATTCAACATATATCTCTCTCTCTCTCCACTTCTCTTCAAGCCTGTGTATCCACTTGATGCACATTGCTCTGTTCCGAGTGCGGTCCTCATCATCTGAAATTAAATCAAAGTTTATTTACTAATTATTCCTCACCTAAAAAAGACAGACATTTCGTAACAGACTTTGTAGACTGTCATTCTGAAGAATCAGTTTAGCATAATACTTGGTTAACACTGTAAATTCAGGTATTAACTTGTTTGAGCACAGATTGGAGGACATGAGATTCAAACCTGTGCATGCAACCTATATCCAAGCTCTATCCTTGAAACCTAACACACCTTAACTGTATAAATATCTTTTCCAGGTAGGGATAAAAGTTAATGTTATGGTCTACTAAGAATGATCTTGGCTTAGGATTGCAAACTATGAATATGTGCTGCTCATGTAGCTAAACTGTTTCCAAATTACATTCATGTCAGCACTGCGTTTTGAAAAATTAACAGTAACTGAGATAATTAATTCCTCAAACAGTGTGACAGTGTCATATAACAACCAGCTTCTGTGAACAAAACCATATATGATACTGTACATTATGGGCACAGAAAGGTATTTGTGAGGACCATTAAGTCTTGAATTTCCACATCACTAGATAAAGACATACATCTTCCCTGCCCTTCATTGCAACTGTTAGCAGGCCCATCACATTCCCTCAAAAATTACATGTTGAGCTGTTCTACTATTGACTTCATTATTTCATGACAAAACAATCCTTCACAGCATTTTAAACAGAATACTATATTAACCTACTAAACTGCTCAGACATATAACATGATTTATTAAAATGTACTGGCCCCACTATTAAATAGCTGATGTTACCAAAATGTTATGGATTACGGATATATGAAAAGGAATTCAATAAATAACTGAGTTACTCACAACAATGCTCAAGCTATGCATTAATATCAGTAAGTATAAAATTCTTTGCTAAATGAAATCAGTATAACAATTTAAGATATCTGTGTCCCCATTCAAGGCTTGAACACAGCACACAAAATGTACACATGCTTGCCTGTGTCCTTAGAAGGATAAGTTAACACTCAATACACACTATTTATTTATTTATTTATTTATTTACATTTGTTGACCGGGAGTGTCCGACTGGACGTAGGTTCATTTTCAGCGGAGGCCCGGGGAGAAAATCTCCATAGATAAAATAAACAGACAGTAGTTACATTGGATTACACAGCAATTAACAATTTAACATAGCAATTACTTACAACATATTTACAGATGAAGAACATAGTACATCAGTAGACAACTGGAATCTTTATCTGTGAAGTACATAACAGACATTAACACTACTCATAAACAAACAAGTACTGCTCTTTAAACACTGTTGTTCAACAACTGATGTTATCAGGCTGTTATGGATTACAATGTCATTGTAGAAAGACTATATCAGGGAGTCATCACCATGCCCAACATAAACCTTAATATAAAGTATTGCAATTTGTTTTCCACAAAATTGATGTGGGTGAAGTTAACCAAGGTAACAGGTTTCCCTATGTGGTTTGAACCCACAACATGCCAAAATTTAGACATGTTGGTCAGTTGCTTTACAGGCTGAGCTAACATTCATCTAGGCTTTTATTGTAGAAAACAGATACTGCATGTGTTTCTTAGAAATACTGCAATAAGTGGTAGAATATGGAAACTACATACAATTTTAACAACTCTCCTAGTAAAGACATAAAAGTTATTGACATATAACTCAAAAATATGTTTAACCAATGGTACAGGCATTCATTTTTAACATTAAATAAACAGGTCTGTGTACTTGTGTAAGAAGAATGATGTAAATAAGTCATATACATGTTTGTTTTCCACCTTGTAATGGTCCAATATGTGATACAGTGGGACTTTAATTGAAAACTATGGAAGGCACTGTCATCCATGTCTTAGGCACTGTAGGGGTCAGTGATGTATGAGGACAGTGACTATGTGAAATTATACAGTTTTATGTATTAAAACATATGCACAGCTTCAAAAGACATAGTTAGGGTTATTATTCAATGATTATATAAAATAGCAACATGGGTATTAAACACATAATCAAGAAGGCAACACATATAAAGTCCACTGAATTATCCACACAAGCTAATTCCCACAACAGGTAAAACATGGTTATAAAAACATCTACATGATATATATGGGTCAAATACTGGGACTATAATGGAAAACTACAAAATGCGCAGTCATCTGCAGCCTAGCGCGAGGACAGTGGCTATGGGCAATTATGTAGTTATATGTTTTAAATCATATGCATATATTCAAAGGACATAGTTATTATTCAATTATATAAAGTAACAACATGGGTATGAAACCCATAGGCAAGAGGGCAGTGCATACAAAGTCCACTGAATTATCCCCATGAGCTAATTCACACAGCAGCTCAAATGTGTTTATAAAAAAATGTATATGGTATATGGGTCCAATAAAAATCTGTAAAATCCATAGGAATACTAAGGAATATGTAGAGTATCTGTACTTACTGTAGAGAACTACTGGCTGTCTCTGCACCTCATCAACCCTCCTTCAAAGCTTGGCTGTGTCTGTCCAATGCAGGTCATAGGTTCATAGGTTCGTACTAGGCTATCTGCCCTAGGGCATTTATAAGCCTAGCCAGAGTGTGTGTGGCTTTCACCACCCCTTAGGATGAGAATACTACGCCCATTTAGGGTTTAGTTTACTGTGCCTCTGTCTAGTAGTGACACAGAGATGACCCCCGGGGTAAACCTACGATCTCCCATCCACTCGTCAAGATTTCTCTTGAAGAGAGTTAGTGAGGGGCTCTGCCTAACATGGACTGAGATTCTGTTCCAGAGTGTAGGGAGCCTCTGGGTTATGAATCTGTCCCTCCAGCAAATCCTATTTATTTCTGTGTTGAGGTTCAAATCTCTTGCTCTCGTGGCTCTGATGGATTTGGATTTTCTGAGGTGGAGCATGTCCATTAATTCGGATTGGACATGGCCTTGTCGTCAGGCATAGATCACCTCTGAGTAGGCGGTATGCGACTGAATAGAGCTGGAGTTTCTTCAGCCGGGCAGCATATGACATATGTTTGAGACCCTTTATCCTCTTGGTGAGGAACTTTTGGGGTCTTTCCAACTGCTGCAGGTGTCAGGTAAGATACATCCCAAATGGGGCATTGTACTCAATCATGGGCCTGATAAGAGAAGAGTACAGGGGCACAATGACCTCTCTTGATCTAGATGTGAATCCCTTCATGATAAGGTGGGCAATATAGAAGGTCTTCCTAACCACTTTGGCAATGTGAGTGTCAAATGAGAGGTTACTGTCAACTTGGGTCCCTAGGTCTCTGATTACCTCTTCCGTACTTAATGGATTACCACCTATGTGGTAATTTGTGGGTACCTTGTTTTTCCCAAAGGGTATGACTATACATTTTTTGGCATTCAGCTTAAGGCCATGGTTCTGGCACCAATTATCCATTTCTATGAGGCCTCTCTGAAGGATGCTTGTGTCCGCTGGAGTATCAATTATGGTGCCCAGTTTACAGTCATCTGTGAACTTTGTCAGCCACAATCCTCTTATGTTTGCCTGCACCTCGGAAAAATAAATGCCGAACAAGAGGGGTCCCAGGACTGAGCCCTGTGGGACACCGCTTGTGACCGGCTTAGAGTCTGACATGGCTCCAGCAACTCTGACCCTGTGGGTTCTGTCCTTGAGCCAGTTTGCAACCCATCTTGTGACATATGGGTTTACATTTAAGCTGGTGAGTTTGTCTATGATGCCCGAGTGGGGTATTGTGTCGAAGGCTTTTGCAAGGTCAAGGTAGGCTGTGTGAACTGCCTTACTCTCATCAATGGCCTTAGTGACTGTTTCAAAAAAGTCGACCAAGTTCAAAAGTCAGGATCTGCCCTTGACAAAGCCAAATTGGGTAGGATCCAATGTCTGTAGGTCCCCAATGTCTTTGTTTATGAGTTCCATAATAATCCTTTCCATAGCTTTGCAGACCAGGCTCATCAAGCTTATAGGGCAGTAATTTCCAGGGTCCATAGAAGCACCGCCTTTGTGGAGTGGGACCACTGTTGCTGTACGCCACTCTTTGGGTACGTATCCTGTAGTAAGGCCAAGATTAAACAGCAGTTCATGTAGCACACAGCCCGGGACACCGTCCGGTCCCATTGATGCTGTGTTTTAAGCTTTGGAGAGGGCGGCTCTCACCTGGGCATCTGAGATATTAGGGAGGCTACACTCTGCTGGGATAGATATTTCTCCTTTTAAGGGGGAGGGGGAGGAGAAATTTGCACTGAACCTGTCTGCCAGAATGTAGGCAATGTCTGTGGGTTCAGTGTATTTTGTGTCATTTTGGACTAACTGAGCATATCTGGGAGATTCCACCCAGGTTTCTAACATAGCTAAAGAAGGCCTTGTGATTGTCTTTTGTGTCTTTTGCGATTTTTCTCTCAAAGTTGGCCTTGGATGATTTTATGAGTGATTGTAGTTTTTTGCTAGTACTGATCAGAGATGCCTTCCCTTTTAGGGATTTTGCTCTGTCATGTAGTAGCTTCCTCCTCCTGTTGTAAAGTTTGTTAATGGCTGGGGTCCACCAGACAGGGCCTGCCTTTGGGGAATGGGTCTTGGTTTTATTTGGGATTGCATGATCCATGCATTCTTGAAGGTGCCCGTAGAAGGCATTTATAAAGGATTCAGCGGTGTGGGTTGTGGTTTCCACTGGCCCAGGGACCTTGAAGGATACCACTTCAGTCTTAAGAAGTGTGAAGTTGGCTTTGAGAAGTTCTTCACTGTGGTCTTTTGTGCAGGGGGTGGGGGCGGGATGTGGATTTCCAGTGAGATTAATTTATGGTCTGATCTCACCAATGAGGGGTATACTTCCGGTGTGGAGCATGTTGTCCCCATGTTTGTGATGATCAGGTCTAGTATATTATCTCCTCTTGTGGGAATGGTGACTAGTTGTTCCATCCCATTTGAGTTTATGAATTCTAGGAACCTTTAGGCTAGGGTGTTGGGGCTTGAGTAATGTTCCCAGTCTATGTTTGGGTAGTTGAAGTCTCCCAATATGATGGTATTTGGAGAGACATTCATACTCTCCAGTGTCTTCAGGAAGGCTGAGTGGGGTTCCTGAGTTTGAGAGGGTGGTCTGTAGCATGCTACAAACTGTAGGGCAGTTTTGCCTATGGTTAGTTGCACCTGGATGGTCTCTGATGCTTTGTGCGTTGCCACTAACCTGGAGGTGTGGGTATCTTTGATGAATATGGATACTCCCCCTCCTTTTGTGGTTCGGTCCAAGTTTTGGGGCCAGAAAACATGATATGAGGTAAAACCTGGTAGTGCTGGTGTGCTCTCAGGAGCCTTGAACCAGGTTTCAGTCACTGCACAGACATCGATGTTCTCCATACTGAGGAGGGCTTCGAGAGCATGCATCTTGAGGTTTAGACTTCTGGCATTGAGCAGCATTACCCTTAGTTTTTTCCACTTGTGTTTTCTAGGGAGGTAGGTTTGTCTTTTGAGCCTTGCCTAAAAAAGGCACTATGGGGGTGGCAAGAGCCTTGGCCAATATCCGGAAGCCCAGGGGTGACAGGTGCAAACCATCCCTTGCGAAGCAGCGTGGCTTGTCATCATAGCGGTAATAAGCCTGCACTCCATTGTGGTAGATTTCCATCTTACATCGGTGCTCTCTTACAATCTGTTTCCACACATCGATCATGGAGAAGTTCCTCAGCCTGGCTCTCATCCTCTGCTCCAATTTGGCATAGCTAGCCAAAATCTGGGTCATATCCTCATCAGTCCAGTTGTGTACATGGACATGTCTCAGCCTCTTCAAAGTCACCATCACAATTTTCAATTACTGGAAATCTGAAAAACACAAAAACAGAGACATGTTCACTGAGGTATCACTCACTTTGCAGTTAGCAATGGTCTTATCAGTAACTGTATCAAAATCAATATTTAAAAGTGGCATTGATGTCATGTTCTAATATTATTGGAAGCTAACAGGCCCGTGCCACACATGGTACCATTTATCAATATCTATTGGGTATTTACGTGGTACACATGGTTGTTTCGGCATATAACAGCGATTTATGCAGATGTGCAAGAATGGGATTCCAAAAACTTGAATTTTAATTAACCTCTTTAACTATGTATGGTGCAAATGGTACTTAAAGATGGGTGCACACAAGGTGTACTTTGATTCTTTGAGTCTGAGAGAGAGGTGCGTTGGCAACTGGTGGAATTTCCACAGTGGTAATTAGTACAGCTGTTACAATTAATAATTTCAAAGGGCACATGTTTAAAGTCATGTTTGATCAAAATGTTAATTTTAACAGAAGTTGCTAAAAGTTCCTAGAATCATGTTTTCTGGGCATTTATGCATACAGATGTTGTTCTTCTAAATATTTTGGTTTAGTCCCATATGCAGTTGTATAGACAAACTTCCACTGCAAATGATAATAGTATATGGAGGAGGATTTACGGATCATCTGCAATTCTCGCTGGCAATTTCTTGTACTATGTTGTCTAACTACAGAAACCTACAGAATATGACAGTATCCATATTTAGTATGTGATGTTAGTATTACGGATATTTCTTAAATAATGTTTCCTAAAACAGAGTTAAAGCATGCTGTTGTGATATTTATTCAATTATGGTCCTTAACTAAGATGTTATCACTGCTGTCTCAGTTTACTATGGATCTACTATGGATCTGTACTGTCTACAGATCCTGAGGTATTCCAATGCATTCCGTAAGTTGTTTAATTATTAACTGATGTACCATTTTAATGTAAAATGCAAGCAGACTCTGATGACATGATGCTGTTGTCTTTGGACTTCCCTTCAACACACTATATGTAATATCAGGAGTCTGACTCCCCATCGTAAACTGTACCAATATTACAAGTTATGTTAATTTTACAGATGTTTTATGAAGGCATTGTTGATATTTTTTACATGTCATCTTAGTATTTATCACAGACAGTGTTATACAGATCTATGCAATGCACAGAAATGCATAATGTTTATTTTGACGTATGCTGTTCACAGAATCAAATGCATAAATGTGCTCAGCCATGATTATTATCATGCGTATTAATGTTTTTCAGATGACCCACTACCTGGTGGTGACGTTTCCCACCAGAAAAATGACATCATAATTGATGCTCTCTACCAACATGAAAGGAGACTCCTAGGCCTTTCAGGGGATACTGTGTGGAGAAATTAAATCTGGATGGACCTCACCAACAAGATCAATGCATTTGGAGGCCATAATGAATCCCATGAGGCCTGTAGATGTCGCTGCTTGGTGTTTCTTTGTGCAGCCAGCAGATTGACATGTTATGAGAGGTCAAGAAAGGTCACCAGTGGTGGACCACCACTGACAACCCTGATGACACCACAATTTTTTTATCCCACTACCTCACTTCAGAGAGCAAGAAGGGCAGTGACAAATCCCTTGTGCTGGGATTGAAGCTGGTTTTCCAGAACAGACAGGTATGTATCCATGTTCAGTACAGGGATGAATATTTTGACACTCACTGCATATTGCTTCAGCATGCACATTTCTGTATTCTTGTGTTTGATTTACAGCAGTAGAGTTGAACCATGAACACACTTCCACACAAAGTGAGGATGATGAACCTAAGTATAATTACATGTATTGGTAGATATGAGTTACAGACAAAACAGTGCAAACTGCAGTTGTAATGTTTATTGCATTAATATTCACAGGTTCATCTACTTTGGGCCTACAGCAGGGAACAGCAGGTGAGTGTCTCTGTACTGTTGCTGTGCACACTACCTTGTTAGTGCCCACTACCTTATTAGTGCCCATACCTCATTTAATGGCACTGCTATTTACTGTTATATTGTTGTTTCCATAACATTGTACACTACAGGTACTTCCAGTGGGTGGGGGTGGCACATATTAGCTCGTGCATAAATACCAGGTTTGTTACACTGACATTGTCAGTGTTTTCAACAATGTTTAGCACATGTGATGGCTAACATCTTTGTCAGTATTTGTCAATACAGGCTCTTCTGGTATACAGTCGCAACATCCATCACATGAGTATTTACAGCCCAGATTACTGTGTTGTATATGTAATGTTGTCAGTATTAGTTTTGATAACTACATGACTGTGCTGTCTTTCTTATTACTTTCCCACTGCGGGATCCACAGCACAAACCACAACCTCTACACAGCAGAAGTCCTGAAGTGCACATATGAGTGGTATGTGTATGTCACACAGTCGGTATTTTAGAAATGTGTTCACCTGGTAAATGTTGTGAATTGTGTGATCCATAATATCTTTTTTTCTTACCTTAGTTGAAGTTCAGCACAGTGCATCAACAACAGCATCCCATGGGTGTTTGTCAGGTGTGCAGTTATGTTTTTATGCATCACAAGACATATGTCATGGATGTTGGCCATGTTAATAGATTATATAGTTATGTTATGCACATTCTGTGGCAGTAATGTCAATTTTATTTGTAATTTAGAAGTAAAATATATATGCCTATTGTCTTTTATGTTCATCATGTGCTGTAGGCACATTGTACTGATTTGTGTCTTTGTATCTTGTAGCACATCAACTGTCTTTATCATGCAGCAGCCCGTGGAGTGACCTTGATGTTACTCATGATGTGTCTCAGCTTGATAGAATAGCCCCTGGCACAGAGGTTCTTGAGTTGTTTGAAGAATCCATCTGTGAAGTTGACATGGATGTTGCTCCTGTTGTATTCTCAGATGTGGAGGTCCAATTGTCGATGCATTCAGCAGATGATGACACAGAGGATGTTGAACAGGGTGAGGCCATTGGTCAACACACCACAGCTGGCACTGGTGCTGGTGGATCCACACAACGACCAGCCACAGGGCATCACAATAGATGCAGGCAAGCAGATGTTGGACATGGCCAAGTGTTAGAGGGTGTATGCCTCCTGTTGTAGACAATTGAATGAGCACAGCTACATCATCGTTCAGACATCTGTGTACTTGCCTGTGCCACAGATTGTGTGGCATGCCAGCTACATGTGATGCATGAAGGACAAGAGCATAGACACGGTAAGATTATGGCTGCATTGGCTACTCAGAATGAGAATCTGGTGGCTGTGGCATGGTCAGTGGAAAATCTAGCCTCTATGGTACTGCAGCAGTGTCATACTACAAGCAGGATTCTGTGTTCCATTACAATGCACAGCAGATTGCAATCTGTGAGAGGCAAGCTACCTGTCCGCAGAGCCACCATTGGCCATCAGGAGTCCCTGTCCATGGTCCAACTTGAACAGATGTTAACTGCTGGCACATCTGCTGAGGTCTCACCAGTCTCAAGGCCATCAGTTCACAGTCATGCTTCTTCATCTGAACATAGCCTTGTACCCCCATCTATCTCCTATGTGGAGAACCAGGACAGGAGGTGTCTTTACCTGGTCATGGCAGGACAGGCCATGGTGTGAGATGTCTATAAGGATGACCAAGAATGTATTAGAGCATGTCTGACAATGTAGTACATATAGCTGTCTCATATTATTTCAATACTACTGTACTGTGATATGTGTTTCTGAAATAAAAATATCTGCAACATGTTGTGCATGATTTCTCTTATTTTATGTTATGCTACTGCACAGATATGTAAGTGTAGCATTGAAGTATATCTCATATTGTTTAACATGCAGTGATAAAACAAACTGATATGTAAGTGTAGCACTGATGTGTGTCCCATATTGTTTAATATTCAGTGATAAAACAAACTGAGTTAATGGTTTTTATTTCTGACACATTTGCATTTGCTCATGTTTGAATAGGTCAGGCTCATGTTACATGTGATGCTCAGTGAGCACATTTAGTGGACACTTGCCATCAGATGCAATGTGTGACTTTTGTCCCCTATGTACTCCTGCTCCTCCTCTGATACCTGTGCTCAGGTTAGCATGTTGTGCAGCGAGGAACACACTGTTATCTGTGCTGCCTTCTGAGGTTTATTTTGCAGTGCACCCCTGGATGTCTCTAGACATCTGAACCTAGCTTTCAATACACCAAACACATGTTTTCTGGTGTTTCTGGTTGTTGCTTGTGCACTATCGCAGGCCTCTTGTGCAGGGTTGAATGATTTATGGTATGGGGTCATTAGCCACAGTTCAGGAGGATAACCACAGTCACCTGTTGTGGGGAGTAAAGAAACTTTTGTTCAGACTTGATATTGTTGAGAGGGGCATCCTTAACTTACATCCTAGCTGTGTCCCTGCATTTACCCAGAAGCAATCCCTCCAGAACTTCACCTTGCTGAAATGCAGCCCTGAGTCCACTTTCCCTCCAAATGCAGCATCATAGACACTTCCAGGGTGTGTTGTCATGATATTTGCTATCCTGCCATCTACTGCATGCACAACTTGGCAGTTGATGGATGGCCATCCATTTCTGTTTATGTATCAGTCTGCTTCTGGATGTACTGGTGTCTTGACAGGTGTGTGTGTGTGTGTGTGTGTGTGTGTGTGTGTGTGTGTGTGTGTGTGTGTGTGTGTGTGTGTGTGTGTGTGTGTGTGTGTGTGTGTATGTGTGTGTGTTGCACCAAGCACATGTGGGAGGCTTGCAGTGTTGTAGAACTGCTGCATTACATTTCTCTGCTCCATGGGAGTGGATGGGAAGTGTATGTAGTCATCCACCTTGCTGCACATTGCTTCCAGGAATTTTGCCAGGATACAACTAGCAGCTGTCTGTGGCATCCCCCATGTGTCTCTGGAATGTCTCAGATGCAAGTATACCCAGACTGAGGCGCACTTTGGTTTCAAGGGGGATGGTGTCTCCTTGCAAGATATGCGCAGACATGTATGGGGTAAACAATTTACAGACAGTCTGTACCATTTATCTGTCTAGCTTATAGCTGTTGATTATTTCCTGGTCTGACAAATAGTTTATTTGTAGCCTTATGCTGACTCTAACTGTCTGCCTTCTAGGATGCGCAACCATATCCTCATTTATGGCTTGCATCAATGCTGCTTGTTGCAGTATATTAATAGCAGGCTGCATTGTTATATGTTTTTTCCCGTTTTGCTATAGATTTTTCTGTATTCCATAGTATTTGTGTGAATTCCTTGGGGTCCATAATATTTGCTCTGAGAATTTCAGAAATGGAGTCGGTGTAGCTATTTATTAGATTTGAGTTCCATTGTGTGCACACAATTTATTTATTTATTTTATTTGACATATATTGACCGGGAAAGTCTACTGGACCAAGGACCCATTTTCAGTCGAGGCCTGGGGAGAAAAGCTCCTAAAACAGTTACAGAATTTATATTACATAGTATTAAAATGATAAGAAGGTTACAAATACACAACATTACAAATTAAAGCAGTGATACATAGCATTCGATCTGTTGTGCAAAATTACAAAAATAAAATATAAGTTAACCTAAGACATGATATTTTATAGAAATATGTAGAGTTAAGAGGCTAGTATAAGGAGTTACAGAGAGTGAGGAACAAAACTTAAGGTGGTTTAATCGTATGATTGCAGGAGCAGAAATGGTTATTAAGAAAGTGGTCTTTCAGTGCTGTTTTGAAAGATTTTAAAGAGTCTGATTGGGTAATAGATGAGGGGAGAGCATTCCATAATTTGGAGACAGTATGGGAATAAAGGTATTGACCAGTTCTTTTGTTGGGTTTGGTTATGGTTAGGCACCGTTTGTTAGAAGATCTGAGAATCTGAGTTGGGATGTGTGTCTTGGAATCACACTGGCATGCATCGAATCCCTAATTATCCTATGCTGAATACTTAAATAGTGGGTCTGCCTTCAGTGTGTCTTAAAGAATCGCATCTGCACCAGGCACACTGAAGTCTTCCTTTAACATGCTGCACTGTCAACAATAGCTTCTGCAAACTTTATGGAATCCGGCCCCATGTGGGCCTCATACTATACCTAATGTTTTTTTTGAGGTACAAAAGGGTTGTCTTTGTTTTAATTCTTTGGAATCATGGTAGAAAATTCTTGATCCCCTCATGAATGGTGATTTGGAATAAATATATTTGTATAGCCAGATATTCTGTTTGTTTGTGTTTGCAATATTTTTTAATCTTATCACATCCATAAAAGTGTGACCAAGAAAAAGAAGCACTTGGTGATATTATTGGACCCAATATTTTCTTTAGATATTGTGTTGAGATCTATGTTGAAAAAACAACTTAAAACAAACCTCCTCTTACTTTACTTTCCAGATGTTTATTCTACTAAACCTATAAGTGCTCAGAATGACATATGCAATGCAGTTACTGTCCTGTACTCCGCGCAAAATGCATGCTTATTCCAGAGCACAGCCAATAAAATGTGCAAGTCTGTTTCTGTTAATAAAACTCAGAAGGATCGCTACTTTTCATTACAGAAAGTGACCTAGCTACCCATCGTGTTATGAGCCACACTAATACTGGCCACACAGTTTTGAAATCAGTTGAACATATCCCTAAGACATAAAGAGGTGAAGCCCTGACTTCATTTCAGATGACTTATTAATAATAGCCTTATTAATAGGTCAGGCATCTGAGAGGTGCTATAAAAAAGGATGAACTTGAGTGGTCGGTAACAGCGTGTTCATCCTTGGGTGGAGGGAAATTGCTATGCTCACATTACTGGTGATCCTTGCTGATGAGTGGGTGTATTCCTTGCCAGTACTGATCATGTTAATTCATGCTGTATCAGGTAGGGGCTGTCTTGCTAAACTAATGAATAGATGAGTTTGAGAATGTGTACAACTCCTCCTTCAACCAGGCAGGTATGGGAAGTCTACAGGCAGCATGGGGGCAGGCTATTCCAAAGGACCACCTGTTTGCCCCTCTCTTCTGCTTGACTCACAACTTGGGGAATGGATGGGGCCAGAAAGCTTTCTGGACAGGAAAGAGTGGGCTGTAAGACTCTCATATAGTCCACGGATGCCTGGGTGCTGCCACTGCCGAACAAATGGAAATATTAGTGCATGTAATAGAGCCATTGGCCAGAGCCCATCAGAGATGCGCGCGCGTGTGTGTGTGTATGGGGGGGGGGGGTGCAGGGATAAACAAGTTAGACATCATTTCGTAACATTTTCAGCTGAGAACCCTGAGCCCTGGGGGAAAAAAATTAGAAAATACAACAGTGGCTATTTGGTAATGAATAAAACTTGTCAATTTTCAAACCAAAATTAGTGGATCAGTTCTCCTCTGAGTACAAATGTCATTGTTTTATTGAAAAGGGATTAAATAAGTGGCATCGATGTTTCAAAGTTGCTTTCTGGCTGTCTGACTCTGACTGCTTGACAGTGTAACTCTGTGTGACTCTCGGTCCCTGTTAGTTTATCCCATCTTATTAATCTGTGCAAATAATTTCCATCAAAGTAGCTGCTTTCAAGTGCCATTCAGGAAGCTCCTTTGATGAATGCATTATCATCCATCTGCTTAAGTTTATTATTGCCTGTTGCATTTTATATTTATACAACCTAAGTATCTATGACTTATTAACTATACTTCTACTATGGAAGAACAAAACCTGATTGTTCAGGTTGCACTTCTTTAATCACAAATCCTTGAAAGGTACCTGCTACAGAGTAGTGCCACAGCTCAAAACAATGTTTTTTACAGCTTGAATGCCTCCAAACCTATTAAGTACCAGCTTACATCTGAGTTGTACAACACTGAAAAAAAGGACAAGCTCCCCAAAAAGCACACCGTTATCTTGGCCAGTTTACTCGAACAGGGATGAGGAATTGGTTTCTGCAGTTTTGCACATAGTAATACAGGAGGAAACCACTGATTACAGTTTGCAGCCAACTGCACTAATCTATTTTGTACTGTATTGTATATATTTCAGCTAGTGTATAGTGATATAACAATTTGGAGCATGAACTAGCATAGGAATCTATGCTGTAGCCTAACTATATTGTATAAGTCATTGGATATTTTCATGTTGTTTCTAATTTTATTATGACTGTTTATGCTTTAGGCTTTTTGTTATGTTGCACACTATAACTATGTGAACATGTTCTTGCATTTTAACTGTAATTGGTTGTTCTGCTTTTCATCTGGGTTGTGGACCAGCATTTCTACTTGGTTAGCAAATAACAACTAAATAAATACACAGTCATATAATGGTAAACATTTCTTTAACCAGATTACTAGATGACTAAATAAAGGGTAATACATCTTGGAGAACAAGTATAAACACAAGAGTGCACAAATGTTTTATCACTCCAACATGTTTGCTTTACATTTACTTGTTTGGACTGAAGAGTCCTAATTATGCTACTGGTCAGTGAAGGTCATAAGAAACATAGCATTACGTTTCCAAGGTAGGTTTTTAGCCCTTACATTTTTTGTACGAATAACCCAGAAGCAGGCAGAACATGGATATGCTGGGGCATTATTTACTTGTTACCCTTTTCTATATGGGTCATGGGTATTAATCCAGAGGTGAAATTATGTTTTCCCATAAAGTCATCTTAATTTTGTTTGAACAGAGTAAGATAAATACTTTGCTTTATGTGGAGATGGAAATGGCTTCTCACTGTAGTATCCTCTGTGATACAAATTTATCCCTCAAACATGTACCATTTCTGTCAGAAAGAGATTGAGATCCCTTGATCAGGTGTTTCCACTACCACTGGAATTGCAAGAGTGTAATATGTAGCCAGGATAGGGTCTGTTGAGGCTCTATGTGGAAGGAAGAGGTCACCTTAATACAGAAGAGGTAATAAGAGATCTGGGAACCCAGGTAGATAGTAATCTCTCCTTTGACAATCATATTGCCAAAGTAGTTAGGAAATCCTTCTATGTGGCCCATCTAATTATTAAAGGGTTTGCATCTAGAAATAAATAGGTTATAGTGCCCCTCTACTCGTCACTCATCATACCCATCATAGAGTATAATGACCTATTTGAGATGTACCTCAGAAGACACTTGCAACAGCTGGAAAGACCACAAAAGTACCTCACCAAGATGATTACCTGGCCTCAAACATATGTCCTATGCAGCCCAACTGAAAAAACTCCGGCTGTACTCAGTGGCATATTGCTTACTCAGAGGTGATCTCTGCCTGACTTACAAAGCCATGTCCAACTCAGAATTGATGGACATGCTCCACCTAAAGAAATCCAAGTCACTGCAAGCCACATGCTATAGTGAGCTAAATCTCACCACAACAATAAATAGAACATGCTGGAGGGATAGATTTCTGTCACAGAGATTCCCTATGCTTTGGAACAAAATTCCAAACTACATTAGGCAGAGCCCCTGACTAACACTCTTCAAGAGAAACCTTGACGAGTGGATGGGTAACAAAAAATACACCCCTGGGATCACTTCATTGGCTCTGCTTGACAGAGGATCAGTTAATTAATCAATGGGGCAGCGAAAGCCGACACACACTGGCTAGGCTTATAAATGCCCTTGGACAGATAGCCTAGTACCTACCTATGAACCTCTTAGTGGTCATTCCAGTTGTGCCAAGTATTTCGACAGATACATATCAAAAAGGACATTATTCCATTGATCAGCCTAGTGAGAGCAGAGTGCAGTGGAAGGATTATATATCTGTACCTGGATGCCATACCTTTAGATATAAGCTGTGCAATGAGACAGGAATGCCTTGCAATACTGGATACATGGTAATCAAAGGAAAGTTTGTTGTCAACATAAGTTCCCAGATCCCACAATGCAGGATCAACTTTCAGGGGAGTGTTGTCAGTGTGATAGTTACAAGAGTTGTCATGCTTGCCAAAGAATGCTATTATACATTTGTAGGCACTTAGTTTTAGTACATGGTTTTCATACCAACTATTTGTTTGAGAAAGTCCCTCTTGGAGGATGTTGATGTTCTCTGGAGAGTTTATAATGGCACCAAATTTACAGTCATCTGCAAATTTAGTCAGCCATAAAAACATAACAGTTGCTTTGATGTCTGAAAAGCAAAGTACAGAGATGTGGCCCAAGGACTGAACCCTGAGGTACAATACTAGTGACAGGACATTTGGAGGAGGTAGAAGTGCCCAATGCCCATCCCAATTTCCTATGTTCTGTTTGTGAGGCAATTTGCTATCCAATAAGTTATATAAAGGTTTTCATTTTCCTAGGAAAGATTATCTATAATTCCAGAATGTGGGATATGTCAAACAAAGTGCCCAATGCCCATCCCAATTTCCTATGTTCTGTTTGTGAGGCAATTTGCTATCCAATAAGTTATATAAAGGTTTTCATTTTCCTAGGAAAGATTATCTATAATTTCAGAATGTGGGATATGTCAAACATATTTGCAAAGTCTAGATCTATGGTATGTACTGAATTGCCCTCATCTATTGATCTGTAACCTTCCTGAAGAAGTTGACCAGGTTAAGTAGGCAGGATCTCCCCTTACTGAATCCAAACTGACTTTGGTCAAGAGCTTGTAGGTGCTTATGTCCTTACTTACTAATTTCAAAATGATCCTTTCTATAGCCTTGCAGGTGACTGGTCAGGCTTATTGGTCTATAATTACCCTGGTCATTTGACTCTCTACCTTTGTGCAAAGGAAAAATAATTCATACGCTACCCCTTGACTGTTAATTCATGTAAGTTTGATAAAATAACATAAAATACTGTTGATCCATTTTTCTTACACATTTTGCTTTCATAATAGACAGGGATCAGCAGGATTTGATCAGGCTGCATCTTCAGTAATATATTCCATCTCTTCTCCTTAGCAACATGGCTAGCTAGCCATCTGAAGAAATCAAGTTTAAGGTGTTCAAGAAATTAATCCATCATAAGTCATTCTTAGATACAGTTTTCAAGATAGTGTGTTTAAACTGGAAATTAAGGCATTCACATACTACAGTTCCCTAATTTTTTTTTGCTGCACAGATGATGAAGAGTTAACAAGGCTAAACAACATAATTTATTGTATGGCATCATGTTAACAACTGCAGTTATCCCTGCTGAAATCTTACTTTTGTCTTCCGATATTGAAAATGACAAACTTTTACAAAAAATAAAGCAAAATGTTGCTTCTCTCAGTTTACTACAACACACAACTGAAATTTTAAAATCTCTTGGGGCATGTTGCAAAACCATTCTGTCCTTGCATAACAAATAATCAGTTATACTAGGAAGTCATTAGCACTGCTGAAGTCAGCTCTGGTTTTATCTGTAGTTTGTCTGAGGTAAGTTTTTTTTCCTCAGAATGAAGTCTCTCACGGACTCTGGGCTTGAGATTTGCAAGAATAATTTCAATACATTGCAGTAGTCTTTATCAAAATGGAAATGTATTTATTTAAATTTTATTTCTGAAAACAAGATTATTTTTTATTACAGAAAGATTTCTTACTGCTTTGTATGGAAATATATCACAGACTGCCAGTTTGTACCACCTGTAAAAAGTATCAAAGATAAACATTCTTTTTAAATCCCATCTGTTACCAATCGGTAACTCCATCTGGAAAACGTAACTTCTACTGCTGAATGAGTATATGTATATGGTACATCTTGCACTTTGCTAGTAATGCAGTGCAAACATATGTACCAATATTGTGTATACTAATGTTTTTTTTTTGTCTGAAATAGAAATGTAATAGGAAAGATTCTTGTCATGTGTATGTTAATGCATTTTACAACTGTTATGCTTTGGGAATTCAACATTGCTATAGTGATAAAACAAATAGTTTATGAAAACTATAATACAAGTAACATAACTCAAATGTGCTAATTAAATAATTGAAAAGACATAGGTCATGGGATTTTTGTAGTGGCAATGATCGCTTTAGTTCTATAGAGTTTAAACTTATCAGAATTTATTAGAATTACATTCTTATTTTGAACAATAGAGCTGCCCCAGCTTGTTTGCTGGATTATCTTCAGAAACCCATACATTTCATAGGGGTACACAAAACATTTACCATACAGCATTAAGCCACTCAGTAGTGTAAACCTTGGCTCTAGAATATTTTGGTCACTTCATCTAATGCAAATGTGACACCCCAACCTCATCTATAAATGGGAGAAATGGGATTGATGATGATGAATATGATAATTAAGGAAAATAGCTTGAAGAGAGGCAATGTGCAGGGATGAGGTGATTCAAAGACAGAGGTGGCATGGTTGTGGTATGCAGAAAAAGTACAGTATGCAGAGTATGAGACTGGCTGCATAATGTCTTAAAAAATGAGGACATATATACAAGTAAGTACCATGGTGCATGCATATAACAAAAGGCAAAATGACAGAGATGCTTCAGAGATTTATAGCATAGCAGCTTTCATCCATTCTGAATGCCAGCATACTTTGGTGTATAGATGCGATGTTACTTATGGCAGTATTCATAGTTATTGCACAAAAGTGCAAGGTGTATATCCATGTGCAGTGAACAAGAGCTACTTAAAACCGATTCAGAAACAGTAGCTGTCACTAACTGCAGCATTTAGCATAAGTTTGACACAAATATCTGCAAATGAGGAAAAATGAGATGTAAATGAGAAATCATGAAAACATCTGTGACTGTTATATGCACATAAGGTGCTTTTCAAGCCTTTATTTGATTCACAGTTGCTTTTTGAAACACAAACCTATGACTTTTGGATTGACACTGCAGTCTGAGAAGAAGCTTACTCCCACTGATAGCCATGTTACATTGTATCCCAATGTGAGTGACAATGCAGTCTGAGAAGAAGCTTACTCCCACTGCTAGCCATGCTACATTGTATCCTAATGTGAGTGACACTGCACTCTGAGAAGAAGCTTACTCCCACTGCTAGCCATGCTACATTGTATCCCAATGTGAGTGACACTGCAGTCTGAGAGGAAGCTTACTCCCACTGCTAGCCATGCTACATTGTATCCCAATGTGAGTGATACTGCAGTCTGAGAAGAAGCTTACTCTAACTGTTAGCCATGCTACATTGTATCACAATGTGATTGACACTGCAGTCTGAGAAGAAGCTTACTCCCACTGCTAGCCAGGGTACATTGTATCCCAGTGTGATTGACACTGCAGTCTGAGAAGAAGCTTACTCCTACTGCTTTCCAGGGTGCATTGTATCCCAATGTGAGTGACACTGCAGTCTGAGAAGAAGCTTACTCCCACTGCTTGCCATGATACATTGTATCCCTATGTGAGTGATACTGCAGTCTGAGAAGAAGTTTACTCCCACTGCTAGCCATGCTACACTGTATCCCAATGTGAGTGACACTGCACTCTGAGAAGAAGCTTACTCCTACTGCTAGTCATGCTACACTGTATCCCAATGTGAGTGACACTGCAGTCTGAGAAGAAGCTTACTCCCACTGCTAGCCATGCTACATTGTATCCCAATGTGAGTGACACTGCAGTCTGAGAAAAAGCTTACTCCCACTGCCCACTGCTAGCTATGCTACATTGTATCCCAATGTGAGTGACACTGCAGTCTAGGAAGAAGCTTACTCCCACCGCTAGCCATGCTACATTGTATCCTAATGTGAATGACACTGCAGTCTGAGAAGAAGCTTACTCCCACTGCTAGCCATGCTACATTGTATCCCAATGTGAGTCACTCATTTTGACTGCTTCAAAAGGTAGTAAGTGCAGCATTGCTTACCAGCCTAGGAGAAAAAACATACAGCCAAAGGATTAATCATTTTAGATTTTTGTAGAGCAGGAATTACTGTAGAGAATTAGAGTGGACAGAGATATAAAATGTACTTTGATTAGTTGGTTTGGTCTTTAAAAATGAACTGGGGAAATATATATCTTTCCTATACTCATGGATCTGAAAGCATGTGGTTGACATAATGGTTAAGGTGTTTACTTTGCAAACACAAGGTTCAGAGTTTGATTGTCAAATGGGGTAATTCTCTAGGCTTAAAATGACCCACAAGGACAGTTAGCTTTGTACTGACCTATGAACTTATGCATAGCACTTACTATACTTTTTAAAGCGACCTTTCAGTGACAGACTGGGGATATGCTTGATACCTCAGACGCTTCTTTATTGAGGATACTTCAGCAGTTCTCCAATATACTCTTGGCACATATGGATTAACATATCTATCCTCTAGTGTCATTATAGGACTGAGCCAGTACCTTGTGTGCTTTCTGTGGAATGGCATGCTTTCCTGACATTCTTGGTGTGACAGATTGTATCCATGTTGCCATAAGAGTCCCATATGGACCATGGGTAGAAGAGTACCTAAACAGGAAGTGCTACCATTATTTCAACCTGTCAGTCCAGCATCCTGACACTGCCTATGATTCTCATGATTGGCACACAAGCTAGCAGCACCACATCTTCCTGCACTGTAAGATTCCTATTGGTTACCTAGGTGGTAAGTGCAAACTATTTTAATTCTGTTAATCATAGTTCTGGGTGATGTAGTATCAAGCTTTGGCAAATTACACTAGTCCATAACCCCTTGAGAGTTGCTGAGGAAAGCTTTAACACCACCTTGTCCCATACATCAATAGTTATTAAGGGAGTATGTGCCCTGCTTAAAGACCATTCACATTGCCTGGATGACCAGGGGAGTGGGGTGTTCAGCATGAACCTCTAACTGCATATAGAATATTTAGCTCCCGATGCATCCTGCTGCACAGTGTGACCATGCATGTTTCTGGTGTGCAACTACCATGGCCGGTCACTAATAGTGGCAATGCAGCTCCTTCTACCATTTGTCCCAGGAGTGATGATGGCAACAGTGGCCATCTAATGGCAGTAGTATGGCAAATGCTCCAGCAAATAAGTGAATGGTAAATGGCTGTGCAAGAAAAAATGCAGCCATCTAATCCACAGCTATGGGCTATAACATTCAAAGCATAACTGTGAGAAGGTACACTATTACTTGAGGTATGCAGTGTTACTTTTGGGCTGTGCTGAGTGGTACATGGTCATCTTACAATGTAGGTCATGCATTTTAGTTACAGTATATAACAAATGTTCGCTTACAGAAGGTCATGTGACACCATCATCATTTGTACAGTATTTAGTTGTCAGAGGAAAACTGTTAGTTATACTGGCAGACCTAGAATGAAGTGTAGAGTAACGTGTTATGAAAGATGTTAACAGCTGTACTGTGAGTGTTTTACTGCAGTGTTACTGACTGAAGTTGTATTTACCTGTTGAATGAAAGGTAGTTCTTGATATCGATCTAACAGTGTTGTGGGAGCCACACCTTGACTGAAAGTTTCTACAGCGTGTTGTCCAAGTCTGATGAGGCTACCTTTTTCCTGGGAGAATCCACCTGAGTGGCTTCAGCACTCTCTGTGGATACATGTGGTATCCAGCCTACTCATCCACCATGCATGCATCAATGTCCAGTTAAGTCCACATTGAGTGTCTAGCAAGTCTTATTAGTGAGTATATGCATTCTGACATGGATGCCATATCTGCCACCATACTGCACATGGGGATCATCATGGCATTGTCCTTGGCCTTCACCATTCCCCATGTACTGGTGAATTACCTCATTATTACCCTGTTGTGCCCTAACAACCTCCACCTGACTCTCAGTGGCACTATGAGGTATGTCATGGCACACCTGCTACTGGGAAGGCAAGGCCCTTAGTGTGTCTGGAGCTAAATGTAACATATGGCTTCATCTAGCACCTGCATGTACAGGCTCAACTGTTGGTACCACAACCTCCAAAAGGATAGTCTCTTCATCAAGGGGTTCTGGCTGTGTACTGGAGATAGTTGTTGCATGACATGGTGTCCTCTCCTCTTGTAAATTTGTTTCCTTATTATGTTAAGAATGTGAGCCCGGGTCACTGCCTGTGGAGGTATCCACATGTTGTGGAGTACAGTGCCCTGCTAGTATACTCTGTGACTGTGTGCCACTGTCCTGAGGCTGTGTCATGAGAGTGAGAGTAACAGCATGATCACTGGCCCCAATTCTGTGTTGATATCAACCTGCTGTGGTACAACACAACATGCAGTTATTTTTGGTGCTGACCCTGGAAAGAAATATGTCAAGATGTGGTTAGTATGATCTCTGACAGGTATATATGATTATTTCCTAAAGGTATGATGTCCACCCTTATGAAATAGTGTCTGTGGAATTTGTGTTATACCTGGTGTTGATGGAATACCAGATGAGGAAACATGTAAGATGTGTCTGTACACAGGTACTACACCAAGTACACCTAGCCTGAATCAGCAGAACCAGTTAAACACTAACCTTCTACAGTGGCTGACAGTGGATGATGAAGGGGTCCGAAAGTACTGTTATCAACACCACCTTGGATGATTCCTACAGCATCTTCATCTGCAGCAAGGTCATTGCCCGTTATAGAGAGAAAAGATATTTATCATCCAGAGTTAAAGGCTAGGCAATGAAAGCACCCTCACCAGTGCTGTTATGGGCATTTGCATTTAGCCTGGCCTTTGTTCTGGCATGTTCCACAATGTCATTAGCTCTTTTTGTACACTGTGCAGGATCCAGAACCTTGCCCTATGGCATTTATGTCAGCTACTACTTGATTCCATGCCTTCTCTCTCTCTTTGTCTCTCTCTCTCTCTCTCTCTCCCCCTGTCTACCCCACTTTTCAAAAATATGCATTCTATATGTTCTCAATGAATCCATAAGTAAGTTTTCTTGCTGTCTGCTGCTGCAACATTTTGTAACCTGAAAATACTTATTAGCAAAGAATTATGCCTTCCTAATCTATGCAGTATCAATCAATTCTGGTTCATGCATTTCTTTCATTTACTGAAAATTAGCAGAAGCACAGTGAATTAATTATTACATATGCGTTTGTCTTCCCTTTGCACTACTGCCTGTGGTAAGTATACAAACACCTGTAGTATGTGTGAGATTGCGAATAGCAAAATGTAGGCCTATAAGGGTTTGCTGAAAGGGTGTGATAAAGTGATTATTCATTTGCCATGTATATTATTCCTCAGTTATAGGAAGGCTGCCTGTACTGTGGTCCTAAGAACTTCCAATGCCAGAGACCAGTGTCTTCAGTAGTCCACTGTAGTAATAGTAATGTTGACAGCACTGAAATGGCACCTTACATAACAATATTGACAGGTACAAGTACAGAACTATTGCAATATTTCCTACTTTACCAGTAAATCAGAGGTTAATTTTGAAAATAACACACTGGAATCAATTGCTAGCTGTGTTTTTTCAATAATTTTATGCTGTGTATTTTGTAAATCTTTTAAGTTAATTTGTTCTTTCCCTTGATTTCCACATAAACACAAGGACCAGTAGCTTTTTAAATTGTGGATTGTGTAAGCTTAGTCAGAAATGTCCACAGCAGCTCAGCAGAAAGTCTCCTGGTTTCAGGAACATTCTCCACCTCCCTCTGCCTACCCAGGGACCACTTGTTAGGGGGTAGAAACCCTAGTACATGGCAGACTCAAAATCTAGCATTCTGAGCTTCATGGCCTGGGTGAGGCTGTGGTAAAAAACTATAGTGTAGACGTACTATAGAGTATAAAAATCATTCCTTCAGAGGGTACAAGACTGTCCACCCTGGTCAGCTCCAGGAAACCTCAACCCTGACAAAACTGGGTTTACCCCACCCAGGTCCATCAGGGTGGAGAAATATTTGAGTCTGTCTAGGTCAGGGATGATAACTGTGCTCACAACTTTCTTCACCCTCCCTTTTGTCTCTGTTTGCCAACTGTATATGTTGTCTCCCCCTCCCACTGTCCACCCACCACACTATTCATGTCTATTTCACATGTGTTTTATGTTTTGTCATTAAAAACTTCTTAACTCTTCCCTAATCTCACTCCTGCATACGTTGCCCTCCTTTCTACCTTAAATAACAAATTGGAAAAATGGGGGCCTATCCCTAACAGAAACATTGCAGCCATCCTTTCCAACTTCCTTCTTCACAACCAGATTAACGTGTTCGTGCTGTGTTCCCTTTGTTCGCTCTCATTTATTTCTCACTGCTTATCTTCATCCTTTCCAACTTTATAAAAACCATAACAGGGTGTCCTGTGAGGACACACAGAGTAAATAAATGACTTTAAAAAGTGTTGATTAGTTGTTGGCCAGCAGCACACAGCGAAGCCCAGTGCAAGATCTTTGGGAAACCTTGAGAGATCTGTGCAGAGTTGCACTCTCTACCTCTTGCCAAAAATATACAACAGCGTGTAAAATTTATGTATATACAAATTTATCCATATATAATCACACCCATTTCGTGTAAACTTGTACTAATTTGGGTATACAAAAATATACTGGGTTTTCCACTGCAAGGCTAAGAAATTCTAAAGTCAATGAGCTTGTCCGCACTTTTAAATATAGGCATATCAATGGAATTCAGAGTTACCACTTATGCATCTATGAATAGCGGAAGTAAGAAAAGCAGTCTGTTCTCTTCAAATATATATATATATATACACACACACACACACACACACACACACACACACACACACACACACACACACACATATAGGGCTGGATAAATGAGAGGAAATACCCGACTTCTTAACACCGATGAAAATGTCTTTGTAAAAAATTGAGGCTGTAATAACTTATAATTCACACAGAGGAAAACTGAAAATAGCAAAATAAAGCCTCTGAATTTAAGAGAATGATGCACAAATTTTGGAAGCAAGAGAAACTTTACTGTGATATTTTCAGAAATTCTACTTGGTTCAAAATAATAACAGATAAAAAATCTAATATAACATTGAGATATAAAGTAAGAAAAGTCAGGGAAAACTATGAAAACATTATAATAATTCACATACATGATTACAGGAAATAATTTTTCAAACTTCCATGGAACGTCTCTGGGAACTGTAATAACTTAATAATCAAATATGGCAACCAATTTGTTAGCAGTAACAGTGGGATTATTGAACTGTCTTAAATATCACTCCAATAACTGGTACATATTTGTCCTCATTAGAGAAGCTATAGTACCTGATTAGGATTACAAATATCCAAGCTTATTAGCCAGATTGGGTAAACAATTATTATGCAGACTAAAAAGGGATTCAGCCACTGGCCCTGAAGGTTTGAATGGTTATTTTTATGCCAAATCAAAGATTCTGTCTCCAGTTGTCTAACTTTTCTTTTTCAGCTAAGTTTAAAATAGTTGAGATCCTTAGTCTTAGAAAGAAACCAGTTATTTTTCTGTAGACAGCAAGTGATATTTCTAATTCTCATAACTGCTTATCTTTATTAGCATATTAAGAAACTTCTGCAAGCATATTGTGCTAAAATTAATATAATCAAATTTAACATTTATGGGGTGGAACCTAGATGGTCATTTGAAAAAAGGAACTTTTTGGAGCTCTGCAAAACTATCCTTTTAAACAGAAAAAAATAATTTTCTTTGAAAGACTTCTTCACATTCTAATTGTTTAATTTCTTGGTTTATTCATCCTTGAATATCATGAACTTTCACAAACATGTTCCTGTCTGATTTACTTGGAGACTAAATGGTTGAGGAAAAATGAACAATTCTAAGCATTCTTACACTGATACTTCTTTGAAGAAAGATATGCGGCTTGTGGCATTCACTCTTCAGGAGTTATCAATGAAAATAGATGGCTTTCAGGAGAACCTAGAAAACCTGACTGAGAACTACCTTAAACAATCTGACATTTTTAAATAAAGGTTCTGATAACAGCAGAACAAAATAGCTTAAATGGAGAATGTTCTAAATGATAGAGATGGAAGACTGAAAGAAGAAGAAATGCAAATTATCTACTAAGACAAAGCACTTGGCTATTAAACAAAACAGATGATTTAGAAAAACAGAGAAATGAGTTGCAACATAATGATTTTTGGACGACCAGAAAAACAGAAGGTGACAATTTAATATCTTTTCTGAATATCTGGATCCAGAAATATTAAACCTTCAGCAGGGGCTCTCCTATGGAGTTGAAAAAGCACACAGAGCTATAAGTAAACCTATTCCTTCCTTTTCATCTTCTCCTCCTGGATCTATAGTAATTAAATAACTATCATATATTGACAGAGATAATACTTAAAACTACATGGAGAAAAGCAATTCTGAAATACAAACGAAGTATAATTCGATTTGACAATGACTATTCCTCTAAAACTATAGAACTGAGGAAAAGTTGTCCTCTCATGAAATCTCTCTAACAGAATGGATTTCAATCTCAGATAATTTTCCCTGCAAAAAATAAAAATGCACCTGCCAAATAGACCAAAAACCTTTAATAATCTAGAAGAAGCCTCTGTGTTTGCAAAGAATGACAACCTCATACCCATGACTGAAGAAATGGATTAAGCATCTTCCACTCTGACTAGATCCTCTGACAAAAACACATGGACTGACATGAAGAAGAAAGAGGAAAAAAAACAGAATCCAGCTTAAACAGTAATACTAAAATTATGAAATCCTCAGTCACAAAATAACTGTAATCTTTGAATACTTGTCTACTGTTGTATCAAACATCTTCTTTGAATTTAGTAACAATATTTTAGAAGTATCCATTATTTAATAAGGAAAAAAGAAGAAATAAATTTGTATGTATATGTATATATCTATATCTATATATGTATATGAGTATATGTATGTCTAAGTATGTATATGTTTATCCATGAAACCAATATGGGTATTCCAGCCCCTTTGTAACAATTAGATTTCACTCTCTATAAACAGGTATTTTTTTAAATAGACTGAATAAGATCTTTCCTTGAATGTCTTTACAACTTAATTCCATTTAAACTATTATTATCTCTACACTTAAAATTGATATTTTCTAGTACTGTAATATTTCTTATACTTTTAATATAGTTACTTATATTCAGAATAGCTAAGTTTATAATAAACAATCCTTTGATTCATGTTTTATTGTATTTTTTATTGTATCTTACATACTATTTAGAAATGCAATGGCTGTCTAGAATTGTCTCTGATAAGGATTAGCTATGATATTAGAGTAAATTCTTCTGGAAGTGTAATGAATGAGTGGGAATTTAGGCTATTGGTTTATCTATCTTAGTTTCTCAGAGACATTTGTTTTGGTCCCATTCTATTACTTGTGTACTTATTTTCTTTGACTCACTTCTTCAAGATTTCCATTTTTTTTAGTTTTGAGGTACTTATTGCACTTACCACAGGACATGACAGTTTAATCTTCCAAGAGCGTTAGTAGTCATGGGCAATCCGATGCAGCTGATTGAATGCTTTACATTTTAGGAAGTGACCTATTGCAGGCTTATACTCATATTTGTTTTGATTATACACTTCACAGGAAATCTTCTATACTCTTACAGTGAAGTTTCCTGTTTATGCATACACCCCTACTCAGATTTTTCATACCACATAATTGAATTCCATTGGAAATTAAACATTTTAACACTTAAGGTTGATAGTTTTACCACAGTCTCTTTCTGATTTAATATTACTGTGTTGATTGCATTAGCACACTAATAGTTGTTACCTTTCCATAAGCAGTCTTGTTCAGGGTTACATTGCTATTCATTTCTCATGTTGATGGTAATTTGCAGTGATGGTTTTCCTTTGCATTGCAACTGTGATTGCTGCTTACTTTCTTGTAATATGGGAATTCTAGCTTTGATTGAGAAGGTGACTGGAGTTATACACTAGTAGGGATCATCCAGGTTGTTGGGCGCACTTATTATGGAATTACCTGAGAATTTAGTTTTATTCTTGATAGCGGGAATCAACATTTTCTTTGGACACACATTTCATGGTCGCCAGGTATTACAGAGATTGTCTGAAATTTAAGATACTTGACCTAATAGATGATAACATGGGTCCTTTCTATTTGGCAGGAATATTTTTTCTTTTCTTGACTATTGTGGTGGACTGTTGTGGTTACTTTTATTTATTCTGGAGGAAGACCGACTGAACTGCTTCCTGCAGGTTTGTTTCAATAACATGTCACTGTCAGTAATTGTACTGTTGCATCGATGACTTGGTTACAGTTTGTGAATTTGCAGTTCGTTAGTTTTCTTGTAATTATCAAGAATTCTTTTGTTTGTTTGTTTTTGCATTGTATCTTGCTGAAGTTGAGTTCTGGCCCATTTTTAATACTTGTTGGGGAGTCCATTTTTTGTGTTTTGACTCATGTCAGCTAATACTTGTTTTAGTTGAACTTTTGTGTTAATTAAGGTCTTGCCCATAGCCAAGACTACACTATAGTATAGTGCAGCTCCAGTGTAACATAAGAATTACATGAAGCATGTCAGAGAAGATTGTAATGCTGATCTATAGTACAGGAAGGAAAATGCATAATATCTGGAAACTATCTTAATCTACATCAGAATGTGCACTCATGATCTCTGTAATTAAAATTCCTCAATTATTATCTTTTCTTAATGTTAGTAATATTTCAGTTTATAAATTCTACTTAGTCTAGAACATAATAAAAAAACACAACATGGAAATGAGCAGTAATTCAAGGCACAGCAGATCAGAAGAACCGCAATAATGCAAGAAGAATGATTTTATCTACCCAGAAATCCACAGGAAAACACATTAAATGTTAAGCGCTTTCATCTTTGTCAACTCAAAGACTGTACGTCAGCATCTGAACCCAAAATCAAATTAAATGCCACATAAAACTATTAAAATATAAATTTGCTTATTGAAACATTACTTGTTAAAAATTGCAAATACATATACATATATGTGTGTATTTCTAAAATAATGTTTTAGATAAACATGAAAACATATAAAAAGTATGAAGCATATAAAATCACATTTTATCTTTCCATGGCTTTTAATTTTAGGAAACATGAGAGGGAAAATGAGTCATTCAAACCGGGCCAGTGTCTGGCATTGGTTTTAAGTTCCCACATCGCTTCTTGTTTTTCTAAATATAATGCCCAAGGACCACCCCTTACATCTGGCTCAAGAAATTCTAAAACAATACATTTAAAGGAATGGTCGTTGAATTCCATACAGTGCTTAGATAATGCATTCGTGTCTTTCTTATTCTTTATGTCCCTTAAGTGCTCATATATACATTTTGTTCAGTTTCCACACCGTTTTTCCGATATAGAAACAAGGACACTTCATGCAGAAAGCACAGTATACGACCTTTTCAGTATTACAAGAAAATTTTTTATTAAGCCTATCACATTATTAACATTAAAGATACACCCCACCCAAATATAGGGGCAATAATGTCCAAAACCACATTTATTCATACTCCTATTATAGGGACCTTTTGAAGCTGTTTCTAAAATATTCTTACAGTATCTTCCTTTTCTATAAACAATAGTAGGTCTCTTACCGACACATTGTCTAATATCTTTATTGTTCAAAATTAACACCCAATTCTTAAATAATGTATCAGCAATTCTTTAACTGGAATTATTAAATGTTATGATAAATGCACTATTAAAATTATTACATTGTGTGTCAGGTTCAGGCTGACTCAGAGCAACACTAACATCATGATTAGGAGTGTTAATATTCTCGATATAGGTAGGCCTTTCTTCTTGGTATTGATAAAGGTAAAAAATTATCTCTTTCACATTTGTTTATCACATCTAGCCTGACATCATTAAAGTTAGTAGGGTACCCTCCTTTTAAAAACATTTTCTTTAACACATCACATTCATTTAAAAAGCTATCAAATAAAGTCACCATATGTGCAGCTCTTACAAATTGCCCCTTAACCAAATTGCCTCTTACTTTTAGGGAAGATGTATTTATGTAAAGACTCATGGGACTTCCTTACAAGGATTAACAAACTTGATTATGTGAATGGGGGTGTTTTTAACACGATTGATGTGAAAGATCTTTACTCATCATACCACATAAACAAGGAGTTGACTGGTTTTGTGAATACGTATTTGAAAAGGGAATTCCCCAAAGCACTATAAATGTGTATGAACAATTATTAGAAATAGTGTTATATAACAATTTTATCTTGTTTGATAATGAGTTCTTTTCACAAACAGAGGGGGTCTCAATGGGGTCAACCTGTGGTGGGATATACGGTAACACTGTTATGATACAGTGGGGAAATAAGTTTTTTTTTTTCAACTCACCTTACTTCTTGCACTGTAAATGTTACATGCAATTTTTGGATGATATTTTTATTTTTTGGGATGGACCAGTTGACATTATTGATGAATTCCTAGAGTAAGTGAATGAATCTACTATGTTTTTGAAATTCAGCCATAGTATTGGATATGACGAGATTTCTTATTTAGATGTGAAGTTAATGAAGGAAAAGTATTTTTAAGTTTTTAAAGCAGACATTTTTAGAAAGCCCACATATTCCAACAGCTTCTTGCACTATGAGGGTTCCCACCCTTATAAACAGAAGAAAGCTGTGGTTAAGGGGCAATTTGTAGGAGCTGCACATATGGTGACTTTATTTGATAGCTTTTTAAATGAATGTGATGTGTTAAAGGAAATGTTTTTAAAAAGGAGGGTACCCTAGTAACTTTAATGATGTCAGGATAGAAGTGATAAACAAACTTGAAAGGGATCATTTTTTACCTTTATCAATACCAAGAAGAAAGGCCTACTATATCGAGAATATTAACACTCCTATTCATGATGTTAGTGTTGCTCTGAGTAGGCCTGAACCTGACACACAATGTAATAATTTTAATAGTGCATTTATCACAACATTTAATAATTCCAGTTAAAGAATTGCTGATATATTATTTAAGAATTGGTTGTTAATTTTGAACAATAAAGATATTAGACAATGTGTCGGTAAGAGACCTACTATTGTTTATAGAAAAGGAAGATACTGTAAGAATATTTTAGAAACAGCTTCAAAAGGTCCCTATAATAGGAGTATGAATAAATGTGGCTCTTGCCATTATTGCCCCTATATTTGGGTGGGGTGTATCTTTAATGTTAATAATGTGATAGGCTTAATAAAAAATGTTCTTGTAATACTGAAAAGGTCGTATACTGTGCTTTCTGCATGAAGTGTCCTATATCGGAAAAACGGTGTGGAAACTGAAAAAAATGTATATATGAGCACTTAAGGGACATAAAGAATAAGAAAGACACAAATGCATTATCTAAGCACTGTATGGAATTCAACGACCATTCCTTTAAATGTATTGTTTTAGAATTTCTTGAGCCAGATGTAAGGGGTGGTCCTTGGGCATTATATTTAGAAAAACAAGAAGCAATGTGGCAACTTAAAACCAATGCCACAAAGTGGACCGGTTTGAATGATTCATTTTCTCTCTCATGTTACCTAAAATGAAAAGCCATGGAAAGATAAAATGTGATTTTATATGCTTCATACTTTTTATATGTTTTATATGTTTTCCTGTTTATTTAAAACATTATTTTACATATACACATATATATGCATATATATTTGCAATTTTAAACAAGTAATGCTTGAATAAGCAAATTTATATTTTAGCAGTTTTATGTGGCATTTAATCTGATTTTAGGTTCAGATGCTGACGTACTTGCATCTCTCTCTATTGTAAGTTGTTGGCTGGTTTGGTTAACAAGGGGGTGTGTCTTTTGATGTCTTTTAGATTTAAAATGAAGTTTGAGTAACTTAAATTTGTTCTGATGAAGTCTCTGATTTGACAGAGATGAAAGCACTTAACATTTAATGTGTTTTCCTGTGGATTTGTGAATAAATAAAATCATTCTTCTTTCATATATTGTGGCTCTTCTGTTCTGCTGTGTCCTGAATTACTGTTAGCCAAGACCTTGGTTTAAAACATTATATTAAAATATGTCTTATTAATGCATGTGGTGGAGAGACTCCTACCAAACTTGTTTGTTTTTAGCAATTTGTATGAATTAGCATGTTACATACACCTATGGTACATGGACCTGTTTCATATGTATCTGTTTGATAGTGAAATAAAAAGGGGGGGGGTTGTGACTGAATATAGAGCAGTATAATAGTACATAGGTTCATAGGTTCACAGGTAGGTACTAGGCTATCTGCCTGAGGGCATTTATAAGCCTACCACAGTGTGTCGGCTTTCGCCAACCAATTGATTAATTAACTGATCCTCTGTCAAGCAGAGCCAATGAAGTGATCCCAGGGGTGTATTTTCTGTTACCCATCCACTCATCAAGGTTTCTCTTGAAGAGTGTTAGTGAGGGGCTCTGCCTGATGTAATTTGGAATTTGGTTCCAAAGCACGGGGAGTCTCTGTGACAGGAATCTATCCCACCAGCATGTTCTATTTATTGTTGTGGCGAGGTTTAGCACACTAGAGCGCCTGGCTCACAGTGACTTGGATTTCATTAGCTGGAGCATGTCCATCAATTCTGAGTTGGACATGGCTTTGTAACTCAGGCAGAGAGTACCTCTGAGTAAGCGATATGCCACTGAGTACAGAAGAAGTTTTTTCAGTCGGGCTGCACAGAACATATGTTTGAGAACAGTAATCCTCTTGGTGAGGTACGTTTGTGGTCTTTCCAGCTGTTGGAAGTGTCTTGTGAGGTACATCCAAAATAGGGCATTGTACTCTGTGATGGGTCTAATGAGTAATGAGTAGAGGGGCACTATAACCTCTTTATTTCTAGATGCAAACCCTTTAGTAATTAGATGGGCCACATAGAAGGATTTCCTAACTACCTGGGCAATATGAAAGGAGAGATTACTAGCTACCTGGGTCAACACATCTCTTATTACCTCTTCTATATTAAGGGGGCTGCCACCTATGTGGTAATTCGTGGGTGTTTTGTTTTTCCCAAACAAGATGACTATGCATTTTTTGGCATTTAGCTTCAGGCCATGACTTTGACACCAGGTGACCGTCTCATATATACATGCTTGTGTGTGTGTGTGTGTGTGTGTGTGTGTGTGTGTGTGTGTGTGTGTGTGTGTGTGTGTGTGTGTGTGTGTGTGTATGTATGTATATGTATATATATATATATATATATATATATATATATATATATATATATTTATTTATTTATTTATTTATTTTATTTTTTTTTTATATATA
>NC_056745.1:1455274998-1455364451 GCF_019279795.1 Protopterus annectens | reverse complement strand
TTTTATACAATATAACCTATTCTGCTTTAGATGAAAATCAGTTTAAGAATTATTCTGATAAATAAACTGCATAATATTTATAAAGAAGTTAAAATATGTTTCAGTCCTTTTCCCCAACAATCTACTGTATTAAAATAGCTAGATTCCATGCTCTGAAAGGTCCCTGTCAATCATATGTATTACATCAGATTACCTCATGTTTATTAATAACTAGGTCCTTTCAGCCAAGGGAATCTAGCCTGTATTAAGTGGGATGGCTAAATTCTATTACTGCAAAGAATGTCCTTTTCCCCACTAGAATTTAGCCTTCTCATATAACACAGGTTAGATTCCCTTGGCTGAAAACCCAAATCCCTTCAACCAAGGGAATCTAGCCTGCTCACAGCAACAAGGCTAGAATCTATTGCTGTAAAGACGGTCCTTTTCCCCACTAGAATCTAGCCATCTCAGTATGAGCAGGCTAGATTCCCTTGGCTGAAAGGACTAGGTCTCTTCAGCCAAGGGAATCTAGCCACAACCCTAGGGTTACCACCTGTCCCACTTTGAGAGGGACAGTCCCTCTTTGGGCAGTTGTGTCCTGACAAAAAATTGTAAAAATGGCAAATGTCCTGAGATTTTAGGACAAAATTATTTCCTATATTTTATGTAATAGTTGCATAAAACTGTTATTCTGTATCTTAAAATACGTAAATGTTATAAGAAACACAATAAGCAACTAAAATGCTACAAGCATAAGCTTTTATTTAGGCAAAAACATTAAGTTCTAACCTTTGTACTGACCATGGGTATGTGCCGGCCTGTAAAATCTGATGTTTGTACCAAAAATGTCCCACTTTGGCCATTTGAAAAGGTGGCAACCCTACACAACCCTGCTTAAAAAGCAAGCGCTACAACTCCTGATTACGCAATCAAACGGAGACGAGCTGAGTAGCTTGTAAAGTGAAGGTCGTATAACAGTGCTTATTAACCTGATGATCTTAGACAAACTATTTTGTTATCCAAATGTGTTAGGTAGCAGCAGTGTGGGTTAGTTGCGTGGTTGGATCAGGGACTGTAGTTGTAGAACGATTACTAGGGTTACCACCTGGACCTGGGTTGTCCCCTTTTCAAATGCCCAAAGTGGAACATTTTTGGTGCAAACGTCTGACTTTGCGGGGGAAAACATACCCACGGCCAGTACAAAAGACAGCTGTGCAAACCGTATAAATTGCATTAGTTTGCAAGGGCATGTAACATTCATGTAGCGGTGATCTGTGTACTTCGTCGGCCTCGACGAAAACGGCGAGACGTGTGGTAGGGGGTTAACGGAAATGTACCGGTTGTCAACTTCAGCTACAGAAAACTACTTAATTTATACTTTTTTGATACAACTCACAGCCGTGGGATAATTTCCTATACTCACACAGTCATTCTAATAGCAGAGATAATTGTCATAATGACAGAAAACAAAAGTAATGAACAGTTAAGTCAAAATACGAAAATACTCTGAAAATATGGGACAAATATAAGAAACAAAAATGAAACAATATATTAAAAGCATGCTGCAAAAAGAGGGTGTATTTTTGTTTTTACAAAGGATGTGAAAACATTGAAATAATTAAGGTTTATTATTATTAAACTGTTATTTCTGTCCGGTCCGATTCTCAGCTAGGGCGCCTTCTGCGTGGAGACATGCGTGAATGGGCGTACCTTCGTTGAAGGTTGTGCGTCAGGGCTGGTAACTCGGCACGTAAAATCAACTACCAATCATTAGCGGACCGGAGTTCCGCTGTGGCGACCCCTAGCCTGAAAAAGCCGAAAGACACAAACACACTTAATCTTTTAGTTTAGATTCTCCTCATATTTTTTTCTCCTTATTTATTCTTAACTGCTGATGTAGCTCTTGGAGTTATTTTTATCTATCCGAATAAAATTAAAAAGCTTTAGAAACTTTCTGCTGCAAGGGAAAGGATATGGATTGAAAGATGTGAATTAAAAGTTGATAAATATAATCATCTAATACCACGGTACATTTGAATGATAGCATGAAAGACGGATATACTCAGGAAGGGACAGATTACCGTTTATCCCACAGCCACAGTAGTCTGTTAATCGCTACAGAAGCCTCTCCACAGTAAGTGATTTCAGGGACTTCCTCTTATAATGCACAGCTCTGTCACAAACAGGGCTAGTAAGGAAGGCACACTCAGAGCCTCACAGACCCCAATATTTTTCTGTCATTTACACACTTTGGACCTTACTCCTAATGTACATCACAGAAAGTCATTGTACTAAATGACTAACATTTAAAGGTTTATAAATTTCTATGAAGATGTTACAGTTAATACGATTCGTATTTCCGGTATCATTCAACTTTCCCCTTAGGCACTTTAACCTCCCATCCAAAGTTAGTTCAAAGTTCAGTCGAGACTTTCTGTTTCTGCATGCCTTGATGGGAGAAAAAAAAAAAAAAAAAAAACACCACGAACCTGTCCACAACAGTTCATAGCTCGTGGCTTCTCAAGGCCATTTAAGTAAGTAAAAATTCTCATTCGAGCGGGAAAGCAGTTACAAAAGCAAGTTTAAAATCAACAGGGAGCTCGCGACTACTTCAGGAGACCGGTGTTGTCACTTTTTTAAATAACGTTTCTAACAAGGATGAAGGACGAAACAGCAAAATACTCAAAATATAACAAGAACTTGTCCATCAGACTATAACACACTTCAAACAATCGGGACCACCTATTAAAACCCCATCCAGAAGAAAAAAAGAAAGAAAAGCGAAAATAAAGAAAAAAATATAGAGACATAAATATACACACATATATTCACACTCATACATACACAAACACACATACATATCCACAGTCATACGTACAAACATATACACACGCATCCATATAATAACTTCATGAATCATATGAATATATCAGTAGAACCATACATAAGATTACAATCAGTTAGCCTGAAAGCCACAAAGCAGACCTCTCAGCTGTCCCTGATTTAGACTCCGATTGTAGGTCTGTCCCTCTTAGTCCGTCTTAAAACTGGTGACTGCTGAAGAAAAGGTGGTGAATTGCCCTTAATAAATAATGACAGTAATTCAGAATTATAGAAGTTTTATGTCAGAAAAATCTATATTAATCCACATTCTCTTACTCTTCAAGTGTTTCAAGTTAATAGTACAAATATTTAAAAAATGTCCCTGATTATTTGAGGAATTGTCCCTGATTCTGTTGAGATTTGTCTCTGATCGGTTGAGAGCTATGCCACAAAAATAATGGGCTTTCCATATTACATTAAAACATGCACCCAGCTACCCAAATATAATAAATATAAGTAGATTAAAACAACAAAGTTATATCCTCTAACCATCCTATTAATACAAAGGGTATTAAGAAGAGGAAGTAAAGAGAGAGAAAAAAATTACCTTAGCTTATGCCATTCCTCAGAAAAAAAAGTTTTGTATATCATTACAAAATAATGCCACAACACATAAGGAACATATGAATTACAGTTGAGTTAATTATTTTTCTTTAAACATTTTGTTACTTTTTTCTTTAACAGTCCAATCATTCTTAACAGCTTGTCTTTTTAAACTTGTTGCAGACCATTTCACTTCTGCATACTTAAAAACTCAGTTTTTCTTCTTGGTTTTGACCCTAAACTATTGCTTAATAATTACATGTAGTTATTTACACAATTTCTTGACATTAAAAACTAAATATTCCTGTCAGAGTAATTTAAAAAAGGCAGAGCAAGATTTTTATGCTGCTAGCTGCTTGGCATCCTGGTCACGCCCCATTGTCATAACTTCTTATAAAAGATGTGTGTGAATGATCACTTTGTATTCTTATTAAAAATAAGAAAATAGGATTCAAGCTTGTATTACTTGTTTAAACCAATGGTTTATTAGGTGAAAATGAAAGAAGAACACGTTTGCCCTTGTCAGAGCTTGAATGCAAATTAACAGCGAATATGTGGGTGCAGCCCCATATGGGGTGGGGGTGCAGGGTAGCTTGCTCCCCTGCAAAAAAAAAAAAACACTCTGTTTTTCTTTGCATGTTCTGAGAAAAAGCCTGATCTGTGTGTGTCTGGCTCGACTAATAATAGTAAATCCATATAGATATATATTTGCAGGAAGCCAAGCTACCTGTTCAGTTACAAGGGCCCCCATACCTCATTATTTATATAGACTAATTTAATGATCACAAATCAAAAAAAAAAAAAGACCATATAAACTGAATTGGTGTCTGTACATAAATAAATGAATTGGCATTGATTTCTCATGGCTTACAGTTCATCATTGGGTAAATGAACTCAGCAAGTCAAAAACATTCACATTATGCTATGTCCAGAGTAGAAAAGCTGGTAAACCTACATCAGGAGGTCAGCATGTCGAGGCACAATTAGACAGCCACCCCAACAAACGTGGTGATGTGTTCTTAATTTTCCCACTGTTTGCTAACTCACAATGTCAGAGCCACCCCACTATAGCAACAGTCATATCAACAGAGTGCTTGTGTTGAATACAAACATGCAGCACTGTAGCTAGAGTGGTGCAGTGGGAATAGTTTGCTATAGTTTCAAACAGAAGATTTTTTTTGAGCGGTGTAAGATCAAGACTGGGGAGAATGGACCTTGCTCCTCAATAGAAAGTGCTGAAGCAATGAAATGCATAGTGGGTGGTATTTTAACAATCTCTTGCTACAATATACATTTGCATTTGTAGCAAGCAATTTGCTACCATTTTTTTCTGCGTTTCACTTTAAGTAGTTGAGTAGTTCAGGTGTTCCAGGTCAATGAAGCAAACTTTTTTATTGGAGAATGATACCAGGTGCTAAGAGAGCAAGCTACAGCTTTGCATACCTGTATTGTGAGCCCTGACCATCCCCACTAGAAGAACCAAGCCGGTGTTGCCTCATCATTCCCCTTCCACAGTCATTGACACCTGCAGTACCTGAGCTTTTCATTAAACCCAGGTTATCTGGACCTTAGTCAAAAATTTAATTCCAGTCCACCACAGAGCCAACCTGAAATGTGGACCTTAGTCAACATTTCATTCCAGTCCACCACAGAACCAACATGAAATGTTGTAATCATTTTTATGTTGTGTAATTACCACATACAACCAAAATGAATGGAAAACAGTGATCCAAAATAAGAAAAAAAATGGGAAATGTCATATATTGAGATATGCTGGAGTGACAAATGCAATTTCTTGTACTACAGCAATAGGAAATTAATTTAATTGCCAGTGCCTTCATGAGCTGTCATGAAACTTGTTTACAACACCTGTAGTAGTAAGCTTTTCATCTGCTAATCAGCAGACATGCATATATGTATGTGTGTATATGATTGCATTATGAATGAGAAAAATGCCAAAGATCTGAAAATCAAAACACTGGCAAAAACATTGTTTAGTCTGCCTCTAGGCATCCCACAATGCAGTGCCTGTCTGTAAAAAAATATATGTCGCTGGTCTTTCTTCTTAAAGCTCCTGTCACTGCATTGATTTTACATGCATATACTGCTGTCTTTCAGTCAGTTAGTTTTAAGTAACATTTCATGCCATTCAGTGACTACTTAAGACAAAGTGGAAATGTCACAGAACAGACTTTCAAAGTGCTTTTTACTTCTACTTTGTGAAGCCTGAATTGTACTACTTTGACTCAACCCCCATCCTTCTTCACACCTAACTTCCCTAGCTGTCAAAGTGCTAAGGGTAATTTGAGCTGTTACTTGCTGTGATTGACATCTCACAGCAGGAGACTTGACTCATGTACTGTTTTCTTGCTCTAGCCTTTACTTTCTGTATGGGTAGGAGAAGGACCAGGGAGCTGTGACATCACAGCATGGGTGGATTTTTAGGACGATCATGGTGATGTCAGTTTGGGGAAGAAATTGGCCAGAAAACACACCTGTATTCATTGGTCTTGATGACACAGAAAACACACCTGTATTCATTGGCCTTGATGACATCAATAAGTTGGAGACTGCAGCAAGCTTTTCCAGGGTGGGATAAAAGTTTTTTGAAAGTGAAACCACCACAGTACAGTAAGGTACGTTCTAGAGGAGAGAAACAGTCAATTTAAAATATTTTAAATGCTGTATTGTTGTTTATTCATAGCAGCAAAAGTAAATCGGGAGAAAAAGGACAGAGAAGTTGAGCATTTAATAATATAATCTCGTTGTTGTCCTTTAAAATAATTGTGCAGTTGTGTACTAAAATAAATGCATTAACAGATAAATAAATAAAACTATCTACCATCATGTACGTGACCCTTTTGTATTCTACTGAATCTCCATGTCCATTTATTTATATCCTTCCCTGTGTTATGTTATTTTATTACTTAAAGCCATCTAAGAGGTAACATGTAATATAGAAGTAGCATTAGTGCTTAACTTTCACATAGCTGCAACACATCAATGACTGAATGTGGTGATGATTCCTCCACATCACTGTTTGACTGTGGTGGTGATACCTTCACATTAATGACTGTAGTGATGATTCCTCCACATCACTGTTTGATTGTGGTGGTGATACCTTCACATTAATGACTATGATTCCTCCACATCACTGTTTGACTGTGGTGGTGATACCTTCACATTAAGGACTGTAGTGCTGATACCATCACTTTAATGACTGTAGTGGTGATACTTTCACATCAGTGACTGGTTGTTGTGCTGACAGCTTCACATCACTGATTGATGGTGATGATACCTGTATATCATTGACTGGTGGTAGTGATACCTTCACATTAATGACTGCAGTGATGATACCTTTACATTAATGACTGTAGTGGTGATACCTTCACATCAGTGACTGGTTGTTGTGCTGACAGCTTCACATCACTGATTGATGGTGATGATACGTTTATATCATTGACTGGTGCTGGTGATACCTTTACATTAATGACTGTGTGGTGATACCTTCACATCAGTGACTGGTTGTTGTGCTAACAGCTTCACATCACTGATTGATGGTGATGCTTCCTTTATATCACTGACTGGTGTTGATGATACCTTTATATCATTGACTGGTGTGGTGATACCTTCACATTAATGACTGTAGTAGTGATACCTTCACATCAGTCACTGGTTGTTGTGCTAACAGCTTCACATCACTGATTGGTGGTGATGATACCTTTATATCATTGACTGGTGGTGGTGATACCTTCACATACCGACTGATAGTGGTGCACCTTCACATCAGTGATATGGTTGTTGTAACAGCACTTCACATCACTTGGTGGTGGTGATGATACCTTTATATCATTGACTGGTGTGGTGATACCTTCACATTAATGACTGTAATGTTGATACCTTCACATTAATGACTGTAGTAGTGATACCTTCACATCAGTCACTGGTTGTTGTGCTAACAGCTTCACATCACTGATTGGTGGTGATGATACCTTTATATCATTGACTGGTGGTGGTGATACCTTCACATTAATGACTGTAGTGGTGATACCTTCACATCAGTGACTGGTTGTTGTGCTAACAGCTTCACATCACTGATTGGTGGTGATGATACCTTTATATCATTGACTGGTGGTGATACCTTCACATTAATGACTGTAGTGGTGATACTTTCACATCAGTGACTGGTTGTTGTGCTAACAGCTTCACATCACTGATTGGTGGTGGTGATACCTTTCTGTCATTGACTGGTGGTGGTGATACCTTCACATTAATGACTGTAGTGGTGATACTTTCACATCAGTGACTGGTTGTTGTGCTAACAGCTTCACATCACTGATTGGTGGTGATGATACCTTTATATCATTGACTGGTGGTGGTGATACCTTCACATTAATGACTGTAGTGGTGATACTTTCATATCAGTGACTGGTTGTGCTAACAGCTTCACATCACTGATTGGTGGTGATGATACCTTTCTATCACTGACTGGTGGTGGTGATACCTTCACATTAATGACTGTAGTGATGATTCCTCCATATCACTGTTTGACTTTGGTGGTGATACCTTCACATTAAGGACTGTAGTGCTGATACCTTCACTTTAATGACTGTAGTGGTGATACCTTCACATCAGTCACTGGTTGTTGTGCTAACAGCTTCACATCACTGATTGGTGGTGATGATACCTTTATATCATTGACTGGTGGTGATGATACCTTCACATTAATGACTGTAGTGGTGATACCTTCACATCAGTGACTGGTTGTTGTGCTAACAGCTTCACATCACTGATTGGTGGTAATGATACCTTTATATCATTGACTGGTGGCGATACCTTCACATTAATGACTGTAGTGGTGATACTTTCACATCGGTGTTGTTGGTTGTGTAACTTCTTCCGACTGATTGATGGTGATGATACCTTTATATCATTGACTGGTGGTGGTGATACCTTCAAATTAATGACTGTAGTGGTGATACTTTCACATCAGTGACTGGTTGTTGTGCTAAGCCCCATCACTGATTGATGGTGATTATACCTTTATACCATTGACTGGATACTTTCACATCAGTGACTGGTTGTTGATACTAACAGCTTCACATCACTGATTGATGGTGATTATACCTTTTATTTTGACTGGTGGTGATACCTTCACATTAATGACTGTAGTGGTGATACTTTCACATCAGTGACTGGTTGGTGTGCTAACAGCTTCACATCACTGATTGATGGTGATTATACCTTTATACCATTGACTGGTGGTGGTGATACCTTCACATTAATGACTTTAGTGGTGATACTTTCACATCAGTGACTGGTTGTTGTGCTAACAGCTTCACATCACTGATTGATGGTGATGATACCTTTATATCCCTGACTGGTGGTGGTGATACCTTCACATCATTGACTGTGGTGCTGATACCTTTATATCGTTGATTAGTGGTGAAGATAGCTTCACATTAATGATTGTTGCAGTGATAACTTCATATCAATGACTGGCTGTGTGCTGATATCTTCACATCACTGATTACTAGTGGAGGTGATATGTTCACATCAGAGACTGTGGTTTTGATACCTTCCAATGAGTGAATGAATGAATGACTGTGATGCTGAAACCTTCACATCACTGATTGGCTATGGTATTGATACCATCACATCACTGACTGCAGTGGTGCTCTTGCTGGATTGTGGTGCTGAAATCTTCACATTATGCTTGACAGTGATGATATCTTCATATTAATCACTATGACAAAGATACCTGCATATCCCTGAGTGAACATGGTGCATATACCTTTACATCACTGATTAGTATTTGTGATGATTGGTTCACATCACTGACTGTGGTGGTGATACCTTCACATCACTAATTTCCCATGATGCTTATATCTTCACATTTCTGATGGGCCAAGGTATTCATGCCTCCACCACACTGATTGATCATAATACTAAAACCCTCAAATCCCTGATTGGCTATGGTGCTGATAACGACATCACTGATTGGAAAGGTAATGGTGAGTAAATAATAAATTCCAGCTAATAGAGAAACAACAATAAAGGTAAGAGGTATGCAGCTAAAACTTTAAAGATGGAAAACTAAATCATCAAGAGAGAGAGGGGCTGAGAAAGAAACAGGATAGATTGAATAAGTAGGAAATAAACGTAATAATAAACCATTTGTTTTCATGTTTCTTGCACTGTGTCATTTGAGTAATTTGTGATTTCACTTATAAAAACAAAAAAAAAATGAAAATGCTTGACTTAGGAGTATTAGTATTGTTAGAAAGGATGATATAATATTGCCTTCTGACTTGAATTTGATTACATCAGTGTAAAATGTATCAAACATGACATCTACCAAATGACTTAACCACGGGGCCATATCATACCTTAAATGACAAACTTGTACCAAGTCAGTTGCGCATAGGTAAAAAAAATTATCCTGTGATTGTCCATTAACAATATTTTATTAAGTGTTTTCAGCCCTTCATCCAAGAAAATTATATTGTGTGTATGATTACTGCAAACGTCTAAAGAAACTGACAGAAACTGTGTACCAATGCCTTAATGTTGACATGATTTATAAAGACAAGATGTTATAATGCTTATCTTTAGTGAACTTCCGATGATGCGTAAGCCTAGTGCTCAAAATGAAATATTTTCAAATGTTGCTGGCACTCCAGTTAGTTGATTGCCAAGGCAGCAAAGTTAAAATTGCAACACAGACTAATAAGTTGCAATCCAAAAATAAAACAACAATTATTAAGTGTGTTCATGAAGCTTAAACAGTGAAAGCAAAAATATTACTTATTATTTCACCACTAGGTGACAGTATAGCATGCAGAAAAAAGCTGCTTCAGTTTATTAAAAAAACAAAAAAACAGGGTAACTTTGCTATAGACCATTAATGTTTCTTTACTTAACATCTAGTGTTTATGTTTATATGATCTTGCACCAGTAAGCTGCCCTCAGTGACTCTATCCTATACCTGCTTATATAATGATTCACAGCTTATATCCTACTCACTGTTACGTGCTGACTTCCTTATCAGGTTGGATCCCTCTTAAAAGATGCTCCCATAGTATCCTTGCAGTGGCTAAATGGTTCCATCAGTTACCTTTTTCAGTGGTGCTGAACTCGGGCAGTCCAAAAGCCCCAGTAGCTATATTATAAAAACCTCAGTTGCTTCAGTAAAAGCTATCACATCACATTTGTGTTCCAGCATTTCAACTTATTCATTGTATCTGTTATTCATTTCATGTCTTTGTTTATACTAAACTATGCAAAACAATAAGAAGCTGTGAATTTAGTACCTTACTGGAAAGGAAGGTCTCTAATCTGATTATTGTTTTCAGAATATTTGACAGTGGAATTTACTGTTGTCGATATAAAATGAGTTTAACTTTTAGATATAGTTTTCTGTCTTTTTATGATTTTGTATTATCAGCTCAGATGGCATTTATAGTTTGTAATTTAACTGCTGATAAATTGGACATTGAAGTTTGATTTTAATGAACAGTTCAGTGGTTTCAAAAGATTGGTTTATTGTGTACTTTTTTGTACATTGATTTGGTACTTCTTAAGGTCTGAAGAGCTGGAGATCAAAGCATTTTATTACCAGACTCTATAAAGAAAATGGTATTGCAAATAAGAATGTCATTTAACATTAACACTCCAGGCTTGAAGTCAGCTGAAGCCATGGATACAAATGGATTCTCAGAGTACCATTGGCCATTTTCCTATTAACCATGAGCTCTTTTGATACAGTCTTTAAAATGGTATTCTCTCTAACTCCACCAGTAAGAAGGACCAGTTTCTCTTGGCTTTTGTAGTAATGCTACATACATACATAAAGCTATGACAAATAATGAATCATTTTAAACAAAATGTGAACTATGAGATACTATCTAAAATCTTACATATTCAAGTAAATAATATAGTGTAGAATGAAGGCATATGCATTTGGGCATTGAAAGCAGTTACAGCTGCAGATAGAATACCAGTACACCTGAAACCAGGTAAACCTTCTGGTTCATCATTATATGAATATGTGCGGTATAAACAGTTTAAGAGAAAGCACATGCTATCGAATATTTCAGAAGGAAAACAGATGCACACATACTTTAATCACAGATCTGATTACACGACTTTCATAATCTATTCATTATTTAAAGGTCAAGCAATGGGCCCTACTTATTTAAGAGTTTTATTGTCCCTGCCTCCTCTTCATAAGGATGTCTAATATATGCTTAAATTCATCCATTGTTTTTAACCATAATACCTCATCAGAAATACTATTCCAGTTATCTGCTACACTTTCAGTGAAGTTGTTTTGAAGTATTTCCCATTAATGAATAAAAAACACCACCGAACCAAACCACTAAATATTAAACTTTGTAAAAATAAAAAAGTGTTGGAGGGAATCAAAAACCACTAAAGCCAGTATATATTTAGTGTGTTCATTCAATACCACAAACTTCATTCCCTTGTAACCTCAAACAGTAATCACTTACTTGAGGCTCTCAGCATTCTAAACCATTCAGTCAAAAGTCCAAGTTCGAATGGTCACACAATCCATTCTCCCACTGCTGGAGAAAGGTGTTTGGATGTGCTCCATAGATCTCGTACATCAAGCGTCCAGGAGACATGGCAGTCATTTTCAGTTCTGCACGCTGCCCTTTGGTCTCACCCCATGGTGTTCACCAAATGTGTTTGGTCGGACTGCTCACCTGAGAAGTCTAGGATTCCAGGTGTTTCCGTGATCTAGACGACTGGCTCCTAACTGCCACCTCCAAGCATCTACTATTGCGGAGCCTACAAGCCACGATATCACTGGGCAATTCCCTGGAATCACCTTCAATTGGCCAAAGTCTGTGTTGCTGCCATCTCAACGCATAAGATTCGAGATAGACTCAAACCGAATGCGGGTCTATCTACCTACAGACAGGATACAAACCATACAGGCTCAAGTTGAGCTTTACTCCCAGATCAAAGCCCCAGCCAGAATGGTCCTGCAGCTATTGGGATCTATGTCCGCCATGGTTCTTCTAGTTCCCCTAGCAAGGTTGCACATGAGAATTCTCCAGTGGCTTCTTTCAACTCAGTGGTCCTTTCAGGAACTCCCTCTCAGTCACCTCATATGGATCACAGAAACCTGCAAACAGGACCTTCGCTGGTGACTGGTGCCCAATCTGGATCAGGGACGACCCTTTGTTCCACCTCCTCCTGTGGCCACTTTGACCACGGACGCCTCCCAGATGTGGTGGGGGGGGGCATTCCCTGGGCAGGTCAGTCCAAGGCAAATGGCATTCGGAAGAGACCCTACTTCATATCAACATCCTAGAAATGAGGGCGGTGCTTCTGTCCCTTCAAGCCCTTCACGATTACCTCCCTCAGGGCATAATTGCCGTTCACTCCGACAACATGTCAGTGGTCTGGTACCTGAACAAACAGGGAGGGACCAGATCCTATCCCCTTTGCAGAGAGGCCATGATAGTTTGGGAATGGGCAGTGTCGACCAAACGCTTTCTAGTGGCGACTCATATCCCGGGCAAGTCCCATGTGGTAGCCGACCGACTGAGCAGAACTATCCTCCCTTCACACGAGTGGTCTCTGAACATTACAGTTGCAAATCAGATTTTCAGCAAATGGGAGTTCCGTGTTGCGACCTCTTCGCGACTCCGCTGAATGCAAAGTTCTTCTCCCTCACCCGGCTCGGGGAAGCCCTATGGACGCAGCCCGTCCGTGGCCCACTGGCTTGCTTTATGCTTTTCCTCCAGTTCCTCTCCTTCCCAGGGTGATCCAAAAGGCATCTCTCTTGGGGAGCAAAATGATCTTAGTTGCTCCTTACTGGCCTCGTCAGGTATGGTTCCCCTATCTTCGGAAATATGCACTGGAAGGTCCATGGTTCCTGGATCAGATCCCAGACCTATTGGTTCATCAGTCGGGACTATTCCACCAGTCCCTACACACCTTAAAATTGACGGCGTGGCTCCTCCTCTTCCGACTATAGTCAGGAATCATTCCTTGGATCCGGAAGTTGTACACATTTTATCCTCGGCCCACAAGTCTGCTACAAAGAAATTGTATTCTAGCAAATGGAAAAGATTTGCTATTTGGGCTCAACTCCGGGGTCTGGATCCCATCACTATTCCCGTATCAGAAGTACTGAAATTTCTAACTTCCCTTTTCAACCAAGGCTCTTCAGTCTCAACCATCAAAGTTCAATTGGCAGCTATTTCCAATTTTCACAAATCTATAAACCCACCTTTAATGAGCAACAGATTGTGTGAGACCTTTTTGAAAGGTGCTGCGCTTTTAAGACCTCCGATTTCTCATCCTGCTCCTCCATGGGATCTCGATGTGGTGTTTTAACTTCCTCCCCTTCAACCAGCAGCAACATGTGATTTAAAATTTCTATCGTGGAAAACTGCCTTTCTGGTGGCGTTACTTCTGCCAGGAGGGTTTCAGAGCTTCAAGCTTTGTCTGTAAAACCTCCGCGCTTTTCACAAAGATAGAGTATCTCTCAGGCCAAATCCATCATTTGTCCCTAAAGTTTGTTCCAGTTTCTGCCTACAACAGTCATTAGAACTTCCAGTCTTCTTTCCGAGTATTCTAACAAAGCGGAATACATATTCCACACATTAGACGTCCACAGGCAATTGCGTTTTTATTTAGATAGGACCAAACAAACAAGGAAAACAGATCAGTTGTTTCTATCCTTTTCGGACAATAAATTGCAAAGGTCACTATTGCCAAATGTATCAGGGACTGTATTACTCAAGCTTATTCTTCTTCTAATGTAGAGCTTACCACCTCTGTCAAAGCTCATTCTACAAGAGCTATGGCTACTTCAATAGCATTCCATTCTAAGCTTGCCATTAGTGACATTTGTGCTGCGGCCTCGTGGTCCCCGCACACTTTCATTTCTCACTACAAATTGGATGTGGCATCTAGAGGACGAGCTTCATTTGGTTCCACAGTGCTCAGGAGTGTTTTCCAGTGAGCCACCCAGGATTTAGGTGCTAGGGATGCTGTCCCATCAGTACTGAATGTAGGATCACATAACATCTTTTAGTTATGTACTTACCATAACTTTAGATGTTTGGGTTCCATCTCACCCTCCTTCCCCCTTCCTTGGAGATCAGAGGATATCAGAATGTCCGAATCCTGTTGTTTCATCTTGAAACATCTGGCAATGTTATATAAACAAGTTGTATGTGTGCATGAATGCGGACAAACAAGATCTGGGGGATTAGTGGTGGTGCATCCTGGGATAAGAAATAGCTCAGCCAATGAGAGGCCTCGCTCTATAGCATAGCGTGCCGAGTCGGAGCCGAGGGATCAGCTCCGAGCCCATCAGTACTGAATGTAGGCGAGATGGATCCCAAACATCTAAAGTTATGGTAAGTACATAACTAAAAGTTTTCAATGACACGCAGAAAACACAGTAAAGGGAATGTAAAGAGATGAAGAGAAAAGGAAATCATACAAGTCCATCTTGATGAAAAATCTCTCTACATGCATGCTAGCTAGAAAATGAAATCCAATGAAGTAAAATAGTGACAAGAGGGGATCAATGTTCTTGTAAAGGGCAATTCCCCCCAAAAATGTATTTTTGACAAGTATAGTTGCTTAATTTTCACCTGTAAAATGACATGCAGTAGTCTAAAAAGGTGTGTGTTAGAAAGTAGTTAAATGTTATCACATGTGCAGAGAAAACATTACAACAAGAACTTAAGTCAAAGGGTGATAAATCAGTGAGTTTAGCTGCTTTTCATTCAAGAATGCTGCAGAACATAATCAGAAACTGTTAATATGAGTGGCTTATCTGTCCATACTATCAATGGATATGGTCACATTTCTGTTAACTAGAAAAGTGTTTGTCATTCTATAGGACTAGGTAAAGGACTGATTTTAATAGTAATTATATGAATGAAGATTGACGCTAATCAAAGGAAAACTATCCCTACTATTCCAGCTTTTTGTCCACTTGTCCAAGAAGTATGCTCTACTGCCTCCTCCAATAAAACATTTCCAGGTCTGTATTACTCTCTCCATTAAGTAACATTTCCTGTTGTTGATCAAGCCCTGCATTTACTGTCATTGATTCTTTTGCCTTCTTTTTTTCAGTTCTGTTTAGAGCTACAGCTACAACTGATCGCATGCTGATGCAGTATACCCATATGATATAATCCCATGTTCTCTTTTGATCATAGTGTGCATGATCAAGGCTGACATCCTCCTGCCAATCCTTATTAATGTGTACTTACCCTCACCCTAAGCCTGATCCTGCCCCTAAACCATCCCCTACACCTTACCTTGGGAAAACCCTTTCTGTAACACTGTCAATAGCCATACAAAGTGTGTCTGAAGTTAGTTGTAGAATTTTAACTAATCACAAGCAGAGACTATTTGTTTGCATCTATATGTGACAGACAGACAGTCAAAGGGTTCTGGAACAGTAGAGGTTGTTCTGTGATTACTTTGGCTTTTGTCATCATGGGTACCAAGCACAGAAACCTTCTGAATCAACTTAATTTCTATTGCTTACATCTGAGATCTCAGCATTTATGTAATAACCCAGAGTCTGCAACCATAGCTGAGGGTGAAGACATAGACTGAATGGAAGACTGAACATCTTGTCTTGTGAATTGGCTCTTGTTTCAGAGTGGCAGTATACAACTGTGCTTAACACCATTGCAGCAGTCTGTTGCTTCATCATGTCATGTCCTCTACCCTCATTCATGAAAAGGATACAAGATACTTAAGCTCCTACATTTGAGGTGGCTTCTTTCCCTTCATCTTTGCAGAGCACTCTACTATTTTTTATTTTTGGATGGAATAATGACCTCCAGTGTGGAAGGACTGGTTTTCATCACACCACTTCACCATCAGCATCCAACTCTTCTAGTATCTCCTGGAGATCACATTCACTTGAGGCCAAGAGAGTAATGTCATCTTTAAGTGTCAATGACGCAGTCATCGCATCTGCAGACCGGATAACCCCAAACACTGGCTATATTTTTATATCCTATTGGTGAAAAATTAATAAGAAGGGACAAAACTAAACACTTTCTTGGAGTTATGGTGAATGTAACAGGAATGTAACAAGACTATTTACATGGATCACCTGCTCTTTCTTTTAGGACCTTTCTTGACTCACTACAGCTTCATTTGAAGACACAGTTTCAAGAGTTTCTGTATCTCTTTGCTCTCACAGATATTAGCATCTAGTTTCATTTGTGAGGACTGGTTACAACAATTCTGGTTACTCTTCTTACTGTTTTCACCTTTGACAGATTGAACTTATACATTCAACTGCAATTTCTTTAGTACAGCTTTCTCCATAAACTACATATGTTCTTGGATCAACTGCCTTGCCACCTACTTCAGTTTCAGGTTGAATATTTTCCCCATGGCTTTTAGATTCATACTTTATCTCCAACCTGTAAGTCTGTCAGTCTTTAGCAGGATAACCATTTGATTTTCTGAGACTCATTAATGTGAGTCCTGGAATAGCAAGCTCAAATGACTGAAAATGTGGACTTGCATACATTAAATCAGAGATCATTGTGTTTGGGAATATTTTGTTTTCTCCAAATTACAGCAGTCTTAGAGTTTGCATATGTAAGTATGGGTGGCATCTGGGGCTTACTCCCACATCAGTGGGTGCAGGAGGGCCTGGCACCTTGCAAAAAAACAGCTTTAATGGAGAACAGTGATTTTCAGTATTGCTGTTCTATTACATATTCAGGGGTGTTTTTTCTTGGGGTTTGCTCTTACAACTCTTAGAATTACAATATCAGCCCTTCAGCAGTTCCAAGCATAACATTATTTCTGTTTCTCTTAATTTCTTTCCAACATTTTGTTTACTTTATGTTAAATTTTGGGCTTTATTGATGTTAAGGAAATATGTACTCTAGTTTTCAACCTTCTGCCCATTACGAAATGAGCCAGAGAGCAACAGAGCCCCTGCAGTGAGGTTTTCAGTATTCCAAAATTGTCAGATGACAGCCACTATAGCTTCTTCTCATGAGTTTATTCACTATTTGGACAACTGCATCTACATGTCTACTCATCTGAGGATGCTTTGGACTGGATATTATATATCTGAATTCTCACTGTTGCAAAAACTTCTGAATCCTGATTTGTGTGTTGTGAACAATTGTCAGATATGCGAATACAGGGTGTCTACTGTCTCAAGAATATAGACTTTAATACACTAACCACACTTTCACTTATCGGGTCCATCTGTTTAATTATATTATGGAACTTGGAATAATATGCCACACATAGTATATAGGATCAATGGCTTTTTTGAGCTGAACCAAATAAGTATCCGTCAACTCTGAGGTGATCTGAATCTGGGTATGCTGACATCTTTTTCTTTTGGACTAGTGTTATAATATGTATTGCAGATGGTAGAACTCATGCAACCTGCTCTATCTGTGTTGACATACCTGACCAAAAAATGATGACTTTTTCTTAATGTGAGATATGTGTTCCCTTGATCAGTTGTTTTATCAGTAAACAAAGAATTATTATTTTTTCAGCTTTGAAAATTAAGGACTAGCCACATCATATTTCTTCATTCAAAGAAAATAAGACTGAATTACTCTTTCTGGTGATGACTTTGTTCAGGTTCCCTTTCATTTTAACATCTTTCCAAAGCTGCATTACTAAATCTATACTAGTTCACCTCTAACATTGTTTTAGTTTTTCATCATTCATAGCAATCTATTGAATTACCAAAACAATCTTTAGATCTTCATTTAACAGTTCTTCTGGTAAATGTGTTCTGCTCAGCATATCTGCTATGTGTAGTTGCTGGGACCTTCTGGTAAATATCCTATGGAGACAGGCTCAAATCACTTTCACACTACTCAGTATTGTGCAAATTGCTCAGTGGTGATCTATGTCTCACCTACAAGGCAATCTTGGACCCTGCCCTACTAGAGATGCTCCATATCCGTAAGTCTAACTTCTCACACACTACATGCTTAAAAGGCCTGAATCTAATATATGACATAAACCAAACCTACTAGAGAGACAGGCTTGTCTCCCAATAGCTGCCCCATCTCTGGAATAGACTTCCTATACACTTCAAACAGAGCACCTCGATGACCCTCTTCAAGCGCAACCTTGATGAGTGGATGGGAAACCATAAATTTGTCCAAGGGGTCCCACCTGTGTCCCTCATTGACAGGGATGACAAGTGTTGACTGAGTTTTCTTTTTGAGGATAAACTCTTGGCTAGGCTTGGAAGGGCCCCAGGGCAATTAGCCTATTAACCTCCTATGCTCCTATGTGTTCTAATCAGCATATCTACTGTGTGTAGTTGCTGGGACCTTCTGGTAAATATGTTCTACTCAGCATATAGGATATATGTAGTTGCTGGGACCTTCTGGTAAAGGCTTTCTACTCAGCATTTCTGCTATATGTAATTCCTAGGACCTTCTGGTAAATGTGTTCTACTCAGCTTATCTGCTATGTGTAGTTGATGAGACCTTCTGGTAAATGTGTTCTACTCAGCATAAATGCTGTGTGTAGTTCCTGGGACCTTCTGGCAAATGTGTTCTACTCAGCATGTCTGCCATGTGTAGTTCCTGGAACCTTCTGGTAAATGTGTTCTACTCAGCATATCTAATGTGTGTAGTTCCTGGGACCTTCTGCTAAATGTGTTCTACTCAGCATATCTGCTATGGGTAGTTACTGGGACCGTCTGGTAAATGTGTTGTACTCAGCATATCTGCCATGCATAGTTCCTGGGACCTTCTGGTAAATGTGTTCTACTCAGCACATCTGCCATGTGTAGTTCTTGGGACCTTCTGGTAAATGTGTTCTACTCAGCATATCTGCTGTGTGTAGTTCCTGGGACCTTCTGGTAAATGTGTTCTACTCAGCATATCTGCCATGTGTAGTTCCTGGGACCTTCTGGTAAATGTGTTCTACTCAGCATATCTGCTATATGTAGTTCCTGGGGCAGTATATCACCTTTAGCTTATTCTTCTGTAGACTAAGTAAGATCCAGTGCAATCCAAGAGGTGCCTTAAAGAATAATGCAAGGGCTTTTAACCTGTTTCCACCTGAACTTCTTTACACAGATATATTAGTGCATGTTCTCACATCCATCCACTAATGTTCATAGTTTTTTTCTACTTGAACATATTTGCTTTGTATGCCTGTAAATGCTCTTGATCCATAAATAATTTGCACATTCTTTTGTAGGATTATGGCTCACTTACCATTCTGCCTGACATTTGCTTGCAAGGCAACTGACTTATTCACATCACACTCCTTCAGTAATGGTGTATTTGCTTTATTTTTGAATGTTTTAAAACTATTTTGCTGTTCATAGTTCCATTTCCAAACTACACCTTCTTCTAGCTGCTCTCTTAGATGCATAGTCATCTCAAACATATTAATAAAAGCTTTTCAATATACTGCATCATTCCTTGAAGCATCTATAATGTTGGCTTTTCTTAAGACCTTGACATTTATAGGACTGCTTGTATTTTTTTTCTAGATCAGGTTTAATCCTTCTGACATCAAGATGTGACCCATTTGCATTCAGGCTTGTCATTCTGATTTTATGTCTGCTCTTTATTTAACTTGAAATTATGCTGTCTTGAAAGTTTTTATCAATCCATTAGCTTTACTAGTCTTTCACCATGCTCTCCATGCATATGAACACATATGAATATATAACCAGTTCTGTATACTGCACCTCCGAGTCTTCAATTTCCTAGACAACAATTTTTTTTAAATACTTCTGGTGCTGATTTAAATTCCAAATAGAAATCCAAGGAATCTATATTTTCCTAATGCCATATGATATGAGGGTGGCCTAATGGTTAAGGTGTTTGCCTTACAAACACAAGGTGCAGTGTTTGAATCTCACAAGGGATAATTGGCTAGGCTTAAAATGGCTCGCAAGGGCAGTTAGCCTAGTACTAACCTATGAACCTATGAACCTATGAATATTGTGCTTGCCTTGTCTGCTTTTATCTGCCAAGAGCATTTGTCTGCATCAGTTTACCTTTACATCGTCAATCCCAATATGGGAGAAACGGCTTCCGCGAATACCGAAGTACGAACGTTTCCAACGTCAAATTCTGAATAAGCGAACGACAAAACCTCGCCCCTTTTTGACCCATGGCAGCACTGGTGTGCAGGTGTGGCGCAGCCAGAAATATTGAAATTTGACATATTTTTGACATTTAAAATTTTTCGCGGTTTTGGTTCACTTAAATGAGTTGATTAAGTGGCTGGTCGATGAAGTGTGATCGATGATATAAAGGTAAACCATCTGCATCTGGTACTGAGAAAAGGCCATCAATTACAATTCTTGGTAGTACTTTTTCAACTGCGAGGAGGTGGTAATGCTCTCCTTTAGTCACTCTGTTTAGACCTTGCAGATTGATGCAACTCGTAATCGTGTCTTTCTTCATTTGAATGACCATATTATGTACATTTGCTGGGTTGTAATAACTTTTTAGCTATACTTAAGCTATCCATTCTCTTCTGTTAATATTCATTCTTTTCTTCTAATTGCTAGAGGAATATTTTGGGAACATTTGTCAATGGATGGCACTGCATCAGGTTTATTTGTTTATAATCTCTTGGCACATTTCCTGAGTCTGTAGATAAATCAGAAAATCCATGCAGATTATCACTGGTATGCTTTTGCAGATTATCTGGAATGGGTCTGTGACAGTGTTACTGATTCTATACACAAGCCATCTTTGTTTTATACCTGACTGCATTTTACCATTTTTCCAACAGCCTGACTCGCATTCCATTCTTGGTGCTTCAGATGTATGTTCAGATTTCACAGTGTTAAATCTTAATTTTGTCAGAAAAAGTAAACAATTCCTTTTTACATTTTTATTGGACAGCATGCACATTTTTTGCAGCAAATACATGTCTTCACTTGTGCATATGTATTTTGCAAGTTCAAGCAGAGAAGTCACTGCTATCTGATACCATGGAATGTCTGGTGGCTTAACAAGCAACTCAGAGAATGAGAGGTGATGTGATCTAAGGTCCATAAAGTGTATACTATCAGCTGATTTCTCTTGAACTTCTTTGTATATTTTATACATGTAAATCACTTTACCTAAATCATTGGTATCAAAGCTATATCCCACCTTGATAACATATACAGGCACACTCTGCATACCCCCCTTCCTAAGAAAAACTTGTAAATGCCACACTGGACCAACACCCCCTTCTTCCCCTGATGTTTTGCCAGATCCTTTTTCAGATCATTCAAATGTGAAAATACCTACACATTCAATCATAATGTCAGAAATCTCCTTCAGGTTTACTACATGACTCATACTTCCATAACAAAATGAAGACTTGATAGACTATTTTCAAGATACATAACCACAATGGGGACTGCTGAACATCCTATATTTGTTAGTATTTTACTGAAAAAAGATCTGGATACTTATCCAGATAGAAATGGGCATTGTGTTGAAAATACAAATACAGGTGATAAATCTGAAGGATGTTTTTCAAAGATATGTTTCCTTGACTTCTGCTTCTCATCAGACTTATCACTGAGTACAATACCCCCTTTGGTATGTACCTAATTGGGCTCCTCCAGTAATATGGGACATCCACAGAGGTTCTTCACTAAAAGAATACAAGGTATAAATAACATGCCCTCTGCAGTCTGCCCCAAAGCCTTATTCCTGTATTCTGTTACTGAGGAGATATCTATGCCTGGTATACAGGGCATCTTTGGAACCCACTCTGATGGACTTCCTGCATAGTTAATGCAAAATAATCACCAGAATTATTAATTCTAAAGACTTAAACCTTGTCTGTGATATAAATAGGACCTGCTGGTGAGACAGGTATATATATCCCCGAGACTACCTCTTCTCTGGAACAGGATCCTCATCCATGTGAAGTACAGTTCTTCCATAACTCAGTTCATGTGTGACTAGGATAACTGGATGGGGAAACAGAAATTTACCCCTGGTTTGGCACCTATGCGCTCAATGGATGCAGGCAGCCTGTAAATTGTTCATCTCCCAGCTACTTGCTTGTAAATGTTTCATCTCCCAAGCCCTGCTTACCCTACTAGGGATACCAAAACTTGTCAGAAATTTGGGATGCATGGCTAGACTTAAAAAGGCCCCAGTGGTTGCTAACCTAATGCACACCTATGAACCTGGGAAGATTTTCAAGCAAAAATCTACTGAGAACAATTTGTTGTATACACAAGCCCCATAAAAACAGGCATGAACAATAATTTATTACCCACTAAATATTAACTCAGATTTTTTTGGTTAGGTGAATTTCTATAATTGAAAAGCTGAATAAAAAAGATTTTAATCCTGTAGAAGTGGGCTGGTTGATTTTTCGATGGCTATGAAGAAGCTTATGTGAAAACACTTTTTAGAAAATGTTCTTTTTTTTTTTTTTCAAAACAGGTTTATTGTTTTAACATATAAGAGAAATATCATAACAATTTTATACAAGTAATAAAAATAGGTATTATTATAATATTCAACAAAACAACTAAAGTATTTACAAAGACATCCACTACGATCAGATCAATTAATTAAACTAAAATACCGTGCTATTGAAATTAGAATTTTTTTAACAAATTTTGTAAATTATCCCATACAATATAATATGATGTTTTTCTAGTTGTTCTCATTCTAATTGTGCTTATTTCCATATGGCACATTATATTCATAACATTTTTAAATTCATTGAATGAAGGAGGTGTATCTGAAATCCAATTTCTAGTTATTATTTTCCTGGCCACTGCTAGGATAGACCATAACAAGGGAAGCTTAATCTTTTTAACACATTGAGGTACAGGTGTGTTGAATAATATAAGAGACTTAGAAATAATGAAATTATCTGTAAAAAGAGCCTGCAAAAATTCATTAATTGACTTCCAGTATTCTTTCAACTTCATACAGTCATAAAACATATGAGCCCAGTCAGCATTAATTTCTACATTACATCTCTTACATAGATTATCTTTATTATTTATTTTATTCATCATCAAAGGTGTATAAAAAGATCTATGTAAAAATTTCCATGTATAAAGTCTCCAGACAATGGAAGATGTAGTTCTATAAGCAGATTCCAATATATATTGTTTATCTTGTTGAGTTGGTGGGTCCCCATTAATAGAGGTGAAATAATTCCAGTATGAATCTACACTGTAAAAGTTTCTTGTCTGATAATTTTATGTATATATGAAAGTTTACCTTTATCAGAAACTTTATGCTGTAAATTTAATATCAAGTAATCAATCAGTTTTGGAATAGATTCTTTAACTGTTATAGACATTAGATCTATTCTATCAATGAGATGTTGTCTAAAGATCTGAACCTCTAACCAGCAAGTTTCTCTTAGATCAAATTCTTGTTTTAAGAAATCTAGATTTTTAACTTTATTATCAGATATCAGCTGATACCAGTACTTTAGATCATTATCTATAGCTAAATGAGCTCCTTCAGAAGTAGAGGACATAAGCATACCCTGAGTATACATTATAGGGAATACAATAAAATTCCATTCCCTATACTTAGGGTGCATGAATATAAAGTTACGATAACTAATAATAATATTTAATGGGTAACAAACCATATGTTTAGGTGTAATAGGTGAAGTACAAAATTCCTTTAGCAACCACAACATTATTTACAATCATATTTTTATGTGTTAAGGAGATTTTCATGAAGTGCATACTAATTAGCTCCCAATAATCTTTCCATTTTGCGATATATGACTGATCTATTAATAAAGTAATAACTTTTATAATAGAAGAGATAATATATAAATTAAAGTCTGGAAAAGAAATACCCCCTTGAGACCAGCTATTACTATGTTTCTTTAATGCAATCCTAGGTCTATTAGGTGCCCATAAGAAATTTAACATTAGTGTATTCAGTTTCTTGATAATTATTTTTGTAGGTGAAAGTATTATTGATTGTATTAAGTATAAAATCTTGGGGAATATTATCATTTTAATAATTGTAAGTCTCTCCTCCATAGTAAAAAACATATTATTCCAGGTATTAAAAAGATTTTGTATATTAAGAAAACAGGTATTATAGTTATTATATATAATAGATTTAATATCTTTAGATAGTATTATACCTAAATAAGTTATCTGACCTGAATTGGGTACATATTTAGTAAAATCACTAATGAGAATATTTTTTCGTGTATATATAGGTAGTATTTTAGTTTTTCTTCATTGAATATTAAACCAGAAATACTTTTAAAATTCATCATTTTATCAAATAAAGACTGCATAGAAGAATTAGATCCTGCTGATGTAATTAGAACATCATCTGCAAAAGTTGAATTTTGATGTTGTATTTTCGTCTATTTCAAAACCCTCTATGTCAGTACTGTTTCTAATCAAATTAGCCCAAGGCTCCATTACTAAAGTGAATAATAGTGGAGAAAGTGGACATCCTTGCTTTGTACCTTTAAGAATGGGTATTTTTTGTGAAACATATGTTCCTACCTTAATATAAGCCAGCGTTCCTTTGTATAAATGCTCAATTAAATTTACAAATGCATCAGAGAAGTTTGTGCATTTCAGCAAGGTAAACAAATAGTCCCAACTTACTGAATCAAATGCTGAACCTATATCAAGACTAATAAGTGTTAAATCTTTCTTTTTCCTATTTGCAAAATCAATTAATGTTAAAGTTCTTCTTATATTATCAAAAGTATTTCTATTTACAATGAAGCCCGTCTGATCTATATCTATAATGCTGGGGATGATTGTCTTCAATCTGTCAGCAAAAATACTCATAAACATTTTATAATCAACATTAAGTAATGAGATGGGTCGATATGAAGAACATCTAGTTGGATCTTTATTAGGTTTTAAAATTGGTGAAATAAATGTATATTGCCAAGATGGGGGGTTATTAACTCAGTTTGGGCCAAAATAAAACCTTATGTATTAATGAATATGTAGTTTTAGAAAGGATTTTATATATCTCTGGTATAATACCATCATTACCCGGTGCTTTGTTTGATTTAAGCTTATTTATTTGTGTAATAACTTCTGTATATGAAATACTCTTGTCCAATAGTTTAATCTGTTGTTTATTAAGCTTTTTATTCATGTTTGTGGTTATAAACTCCTTTATTTTATCTTTAGGTTCCATGTTAATGTTGTTATGGTTAATCTTGTGAAAGTGATTTCTAAATTCATCCAGTATTTCTGGTATACTAGAAACATTCTTTTTCCTTAGAGAAAAGATTTCTTTGATATGGTTTTGTTTATTCAATCTTTCTGTTTTATTTTTAAGTCTATGTAAGTATTTGGGGCTTATTGAATAAGAAAAACTTGTATTTCTCTAAAGTTATTTTAACTTTATGAGTTAAAATTTCTTTGTATTTCTCATTTAGTTTGTTTATTTCTTCAATAACTTTCTTGTCCATAATATTTTCTTTATTATTATGTTTATAAGAGTCTAATTTACTTTGAATATCTAACAATTCCTTATCCCAAGATTTCCTTTTATTATTATACCATCTGATACTTTGTCCATATAGATATGATTTTAAGGCATCCCAAACATAGACAATGGAGACTTCAGGAGTATTATTTATGTCTAGAAAATGTTGTACTTCTGAAAGTATATATTCTTTATAGTCTTTTAGCTGAGTTAAGTATGCTGGTATCCTTTTGATCTGAACATTATGAGTATTTTTTATCATGAATTCAAAAACAATTGAGTTATGATCAGATATAGGACATGAAATGATTTTGGAATTAATTAAATCTGTTACCATCTGGTTAGAAATAAAGACCCTATCTATTTTTGAATAAGTTTTGTATCTGTTAGAAAAAAGGTGTATGGTAATGATTTTGAATCTATCTGATTATTAATATCATTCAAATGATAAGAATTAGCAAAATCATTTAAATGTTTTGCATTAGATGTAATTCTTCTTTTCCTTATAGTGGTAGTATCATTTTCATGTAGTATACAATTAAAATCACGAGCTAAAATAATATCCCCTATAGAGAATGATATGATCTTATCAATATGATGTTTCACTGTATTAATACCAGTTCCAGGTATCCAATATACATTAATTAAAGTGTAAGTCTTCCCATTAATTTGTATTGTAACCATACAAAACATTCCTTTGTCATCCTGATAAGACTTAATGGTTTTAGGAATGGGCATACTTTTATTCCATAAAATAGCCACTCCTCTTTTTTTCTGAGTGTGCTCTGAACTAACCAATACTGTATACTTATTAGTGGCTAGTTTATCAATATCTTTTTCAAGAGATGGGTTTCTTGCAGGAAGACTAGATTGGCCTTGTGTAAATTAATGTATCTTATTAGGCTTGCCCTTTTACACGGATTATTCAATCCATTAATGTTTAAAGAAATTCCTTTTAAAGATGTCATTTGGCATTTTAAAACTCAAGAATCTTATGATCGAAATAACAAATAACAAGATAAATAATGTTACATCTCCTCTTTTAGGTGTACCTTTAAATATAGCTGTATTTATTAAATCTCTTATGGGATTTTGTATAGGATTCAATTTTGTTTGTAGTGACGATGAGTGCACAAAATATATTGTGGATGTCAAAACTATATACATATAACAATGAACAAGTGAAAATAATGTAAGGATTAAACCTTGCATCCAGCCTGGAGTTGAAAACTCCAACTTAGAGTAGTATTTACTACTCAAGTTAACCCCCTACCCTAAGCAGCAGTACCTCAGCTACCACCTTATCAATTTAATACTAGTTATATTTAACTGAGGTTAACAGTTTTCAATTCAATTATCTATCAAGACAAAACTACACATTTGGTAAAACAGCATCATATAAACTAAAATAAACTTTTTTTTTTTTTTTTAAAACTGTTCATACTACTATATAGATCTATGTAATATATAACACTTGTATTCAAATAGCATTCAAATAATCTTGATGTTAGAAATCAAGAGGAGAGAAAATTAGGTTCTAACATTCATTTAAATCAAAAACTTTGGCTAATATGATTCAGACATTACATATATTAAGATGCATCTATTTTCTGTCATGTGAATACTATTAACAGCTTCCAAAAAAAAAATCTTGAATTGTTTGTATATGAGCATTTACTTAAACTCATTATTGTCAATAGAGTAAAATATTGTATTCATAAAAATTATTATAAATCATATTGCATAGTTATGCAAATTCTCAGAAACACTTGCATTATTAAAAAAAAAAAAAAAGCCATCACACACATACACACAGACACACACACACATACATACACACACATACACACACACACACACACACACACACACACACACACACACCTATATATATATATATATATATATATATATATATATATATATATATATATATGATCTCACTGAGTTATGTCCTTGTTGAGCACTATCCTACTTGCTGTCCCTAGAATAAATCTGTCTGCTTTATAGAAAATAATGCACAGCAAACACATTTTAGTAACCAGATTTTACAATCATGCTAACCTACTGCTTTAAAATATATCACATGACATTTCTTCCAGAATAGAATTATAAAATTGTTTATGCTTGTCAATCAGATGAATTAAATGAATTATAATAAAGTATATGTTTGGAACAGAAGTTTTAACACAGATTATTATGCTGCTGTTAAGTAGATTTTCAAAAACATTTAAATAAATGTTTTATTTTCTATGCCTTCTAAAATAAGACATTTACTTACTACAAGAAACTACATCATTTAAACTCATTATAACTGACATATTTTATGAATAGAGTATTTTTCCTGAATCTGTGGTGTGTCAGTATGATAACTAGGTCAGAGGTTATACTAACTGCTTTCAGTTTCTCTGTGAGAATTCTGTGAGTTGAAGCTTTTGAAGTAGTTCATGGACACTGTGCATGAGACAGCCCACATCCCAGATTGTCTCCCTTAACATTTTGGCGGGAAACGTATTAAAACTTGTGGCAAACATTCATTTTGTCAATAGAGTAAAATATTGTATTCATAGAAATTATTATAAATCATATTGGATAGTTATGTAGATTCTCAGAAACACTTGCTTTATTATATAAAAAAAAAAAGCCATCACACTCACACACACACACACACACATACACATACATACACACACACACACACACACACATATATATATATATCTGATCTCACTGAGTTGTGTCTTTGTTGAGCACTATCCTACTTGCTGTCCCTAGAATAAATCAGTCTGCTTTATACAAAATAATGCACAGCAAACACATTTTAGTAACCAGATTTTACAATCATGCTAACCTACTGCTTTAAAATATATCACATGACATTTCTTCCAGAATAGAGTTATAAGATTATTTATGCTTGTCAATCAGATGAATTAAATGAGTTATAGTAAAGTATATGTTTGGAACACAAATTTTTAACACAGATTATTATGCTGCTGTTAAGTAGATTTTCAAAAACATTTAAATAAATGTTTCATTTTCTATGCCTTCTAAAATAAGACATTTACTTACTACAAGAAACTACATCATTTAAACTCATTATAACTGACATATTTTATGAATAGAGTATTTTTCCTGAATCTGTGGTGTGTCAGTATGATAACTAGGTCAGAGGTTATACTAACTGCTTTCAGATGTTCTTCATACCACATTGCTGCAGTCCTAACACTTGGGTAGTCCGCTGTCCCAGTCGGCCCGAATACCAAAGTATATGGCTGACGTCGGTCAAGGCGCATTAGTCTGACGTCAGAACGTCAGGGTACAAATGCGCATGACCGACGTCATATCCTCAGTCTTTTTTGCTGCATGGTCCGATGCAGAAGCAGTTTTGCAAGTGCAGGTTGGCGTTCTGAGATTTTCGAGGTCGGAGTTTCAGACCGAATCAAGTTGGCTAAGTACCCGTTGGGATTATTTTGGTTTTTCTTGCCTCAGTATTTTACGGATGTCAGAAAAGTGAATAACTGTATTTCTTGTGGGAAACAGATACCGCATAGGGATTACCATACCTTGTGCATACCTTGCTTAGGGCCTGAGCGACGTTGTTGGCTGTCGCTCTTGTGCTAGATTTAACAAATGCACTATAAAGAGAAGATTAGATTGTGCCAGGTTAGTTTTGGGAAGCGGTGTAATTATAAAATGCCGTCGGATTCTCCGGCGCCCGCTTCGGTCAAAAAGCAAGGACAAAACAGCAAAGCCTAGGCTGGAAGAACCGTCCGTCCCGGACGGTTCTTTAGAGGGCTCGGTGGAGCCAGGGGTTCAGCCAGAAATTTCTTTGGAATCCCAGGGAGACTTTATTACTGCAAGATGTGACCTCTCAGGAGGTAGGCCAGGCGGAAGGGCTTCTCAGGTAGCGGTTCTTCCCTCCCTTCCTAAGGTGGTTAGGCCCTCCTGCTGTTTCCAAGGCTTCTCCCAGGGGCAGGCCAGGTTTTGTTTCAGGAGTTACCCCTAGTTCTTCAGGGTCTGTACCTAAGAAGCATATGCTTAAGATGGCAGAAGATTTGATTACAATGATTAGAGGTTCTATGCCCCTCCTGATAAGAGGCCTAGGGTGGAACCTGAGCTTGGGAGTTTTGAGCAGTGTTCGGATGCTTCTGAGTCTTGGCTGAAGACTTGCAGGAGTATTCCCCTTACTCTGATTCTGATGTAGATGATTCTACTCCTTCTGCTTCTCCTCCTGAGGATTTTTCATTTTCAGAGACTCTTCATTCCATGAGGGAGCATTTTAAATGGGAAGGTCAGGATTTCTCTGATTCCAGGAAAAGGCTTAGGGAATTTTGTTTCTACCCCAGCATAGGCCTTTAGCTATACCTCCTGTTCTAGATGTGGTAGAGGATGTTTTGCAGAGGCTTCTCTGAACCCTGACTCTTTGCCTCCTGCTCCAGTTAAACCGGATAGATATTATAGGGTGCCTGAAGCTCATAAGTATCTTTTTAAGAGTCCTAGGGCAGACCCAGAAACTGTTTCACAGGGGCCTAAAGGTGTTAAGGCTTTTGTTGTTAAAAATCCTGTTCCTCCAGATAAAGAGGCTAGGGCTTTGGATAGATGGGGAAAGAAAGTGTATACTTCTTCCACTTTGGCCATGAGAGCTTTGAATTGCCAGTTTCACATGTTGAAATACCAAAATTATCTCCTTTCACAATTAAAGTCTAAGGTAGATGCTTTGGCGGAAGGTATTGAGTGTAAAGAGTTGCAGTATTTAGTTCATGTTTCTGAACAGGTGGGTAAGCATTCTTTGCAATGTGGTTTTGATGCTGTGCAGGCCTCTTCGAGGGTGGCTGCCACTGGTTCGGTTCTTCGCAGGCACGCCTGGTTGAGGGATCAGAATTTAGCTGAGCATGTGAAAACAAGGATTTTAGATGCTCCTTTACAATCTGATGTGTTGTTTGGTTCGCCTGTGGAAGCAGTTCTAAAGAAAATGGAAGACAAGGCTAAGTCTATGCAGACTGTTAAAGATTTTTTGCAGGTTCAGCCTCCGAAGTTTAGTAGAAATTGGCCTACCAAGGGGTGGACATATCCTGCTTATGATTCCCAGTCTAGGGGTAGGTCTAGACGTGGTAGAGGCAGAGCTCAAGGTTCTTTTAGGCCTAGAACAGGGAGTTCATCTGCTCAGTCTTCTGGTGAGGGCAGGGGTCAGTCCTTTCGTAAACAGACACAATGACCTGCCTTTTCAGCTGCCAGAATCTTCACGTCTGGCAGCACCTTTGGGAGGAAGGTTGGCACTTTTCAAAGAAAACTGGAGTTTAATTACCCAAGACAGATGGGTGTTGGATATCATTCACCACGGTTACAGGTTTTATTTCCATACCTTGCCTCCTTTCAAAGGCATGCCAGACATTCCTCCTCAACAAAGGAAAGAGGCTCACAAGCAAATTTCTCTGTTGCTCCAAATAGGGGCCATTCAGCCGGTTCCTGTGCCAGAAAGGGGCCTAGGATTTTATTCTCGCCTGTTCCTAGTACCAAAAAAGGGGAACACGTGGAGACCAATTTTGGATCTGTCTATCCTCAACACTTATCTGGACATTCCCAAGTTCAAAATGTTGACGTTACAACAGCTTTTACCTCTGCTGGGCAAAGATCACTGGATGGTAACTTTGGATCTCAAGGAAGCTTACCTTCATGTTTCTATCAGACTAATTTGCAGGAAGTATCTGCGTTTTCGAGCTGGGAATTCTCATTATCAGTTTTCTGCATTGCCCTTTGGCTTATCTACTGCGCCCAGAGTATTCACAAAGGTTCTGGCTCCAGTGATAGCTTTCTTCAGGCTAAAAGGAATACAAATCTATCCTTATTTGGACGATTGCCTGATTCTGGCTCAAGGAAGGGACATGCTTCTTCAGCATTTGGAATATGTGATAGCAGTGCTAAGATGCCTAGGGTATTCTGTGAACGAAATAAAGTCCAGTCTAGTACCCTCTCAAGACATGTGCTTTCTGGGTGTGAGACTGAATACAGCAACCCAGATGGCCTTTTAACCCCGGACAAACAAAAGAATCTTTCTCTTTACTTCCATCAACTATCTCATCAGTCCGGGCTGACTGCAAGGACAGTCCTTCAAGCCTTAGGGTTCATGGCATCTTGTATTCTGGTACTTCCCAATGCCAAACTGCATATGAGGAAGCTACAATGGTATCTCAAAATGTATGGACACAGCACTGCCAGGATTTGGACACTGTCATTCAAATAATACCTTGCATTCAAAAGGAATTTTTGTGGTGGGCTCAGGAATGTCACCTAAACAAGGGACTCTCTGTGACCCGGCCAGAGGCGAGTCAGATTCTAACGACAGATGCCTCAGACACAGCTTGGGGAGCTCATCTGAATGGAAAGTGGATACAAGACAAGTGGCCTGCCAGACTGCAGCATCTACATATCAACATGAAGGAGATGTTAGCAGTCCAGTTTGCATTACTGGCTTTCAAGGATTTACTTCTTCCAGGGCAGGTGTTGATTCTAACATACAACACAACTGTCATGTGGTACATCAAAAAACAAGGGGGAACACATTCTTATCCTCTATGCAGGCAAGCAATGATTTTGTGGGAGACTGCGTTAAGCTTGCAGCTGAATCTTCAAGCAAGGTTTCTGCCAGGAGCACAGAACTCCTTAGCAGATGTGTTAAGCAGGCAAATCATGGATCCCCACGAGTGGAAACTGGATCTTCATGTATTTCAGACATTGACAGTGTCATGGGGAACTCCAGACATAGATCTGTTCGCTTCTCCACTAAACCACCAGCTGCCAAAGTTTTGCACGAAAGGTTTCATCACACAGCCTGGAAAGTGGATGCTCTTTCTTTCAGTTGGAAAAATCTTCATGTGTATGCCTTTCCACCTCTGCCTCTCCTCCCAAAGGTACTTCTAAAGGTCAGACAAGACAAGCCAAGGATGATTTTAATAGCTCCAGATTGGCCTCGGCAGCACTGGTACCCATTGCTGAGGAGTCTGGTAAGGAAGCCTCCATGGCCCTTACCTTTGATTCCACACCTATTGTCTCAGAAGGACGGGCATCTGCTCAATGTCAAGCTTCACTCTCTTCATCTAACAGCTTGGCATATTCTGTTTTGAACCATAGCAGGTCTCAGCTTCCTCAACAAGTTTTGAATGTGATTATGGAAGCCAGAAGACCTAGTACAAGGAAAGTGTACGCAGGAAAATGGAAGAGATTTTTATTTTGGTGTGCAGCAAAGGATTTGGATGTTTCTGAGCCAAATTTGAGTGTGGCTCTTCAATATCTTACTGAGTTATTGGACAAAGGTTTGTCTTTCTCTTCCATTAAGATTCATGCTGCAGCAATTTCAGCTCACTATGATTGTGACCCACCATTGTTTTCTCATCCTTTGTTCAAGCAATTTCTTAGAGGGCAAAGAATATAAGACCCCACAGAGCTCCTACTCCTGCTTGGGACCTCAATTTTGTGTTGGAGAAACTCACTCTACAACCTTTTGAGCCTGCAGCTACTGCTGAATTGAAATATTTGTCATGGAAGACTGCTTTTTGTTAGCCATTACATCTGCAAGAAGGGTGTCTGAATTGCAGGCCCTTATGGCGGTTGAGCCTTTCCTGATTTTTCATAAGGATAGGGTATCTTTACGTACTAATCCTTCCTTTATGCCTAAAGTGGTTTCTAGTGTGGCTTTGAACCAAACTATTCATTTGCCTACCTTTTATGCAGATCCCCAAAATAAGGGGAAAAGATTTTGCACACTTTAGATGTACACAGGCAGTTGCGTTATTATTTAAGCAGGACTAAGGATTTTAGGCAGTCTCAGCAGTTGTTTGTTTCTTTTGCTTTGAGTTCTCAGGGCAAGCCTGTGTCAAAACAAACTATTTCTAAGTGGATTGGGTTTTGCATTGCATTTTGTTATTCCCATCATGGCAAGGAGATTCCAGCTGGGATTAGGCCTCATTCCACTAGGGCTACTGCCACTTCAACAGCATTTCTAAGGGGGTGGCAACTAAGGATATTTTGGAGGCAGCTACTTGGAGTTCAGTGCATACTTTCTCTAAGCATTACCACCTTCCTCTCTAAATCTAGGGCTGGTTTTGCCACGGCTATTTTGCAGGGCATGTTGTCAGCTCCTGCTTCCTTATGATTTGCCAGCCTCCCTTACCTCTGCTTTGGGATTCTACCCAAGTGTTAGGACTGCAGCAATGTGGTATGAAGAACATAGTACAGTTTTGTACCTACCATAAATGTAGATGTTCGAAGATCCACATTGCTGCAGTCCAATACCCTCCCTCCTTCCCTCTGTGTTTAGGGGTGGTTGTGTGGGTGAGGTTATACTCTTGTAAATTTGTATATATTGTATATATATTTGGTGCAGGAGTGTGTGGTGTTTTTTGGTTTTAGCCTTATCTTTTTAGGGTCTTCTGACATCTGGGGCAAGAAAAGACTGAGGATATGACGTCGGTCATGCGAATTTGTACCCTGACGTTCTGACGTCAGACTAATGCGCCTTGACCGACGTCAGCCATATACTTTGGTATTCGGGCCGACTGGGACAGCGGACTACCCAAGTGTTAGGACTGCAGCAATGTGGATCTTCGAACATCTACATTTATGGTAGGTACAAAACTGTACTTTTCTCTGTGAGAATTCTGTGAGTTGAAGCTTTTGAAGTAGTTCATGGACACTGTGCATGAGACAGCCCACATCCCAGATTGTCTCCCTTAACATTTTGGCGGGAAACTTATTAAAACTTGTGGCAAACATTCATTTTGTCAATAGAGTAAAATATTGTATTCATAGAAATTATTATAAATCATATTGGATAGTTATACAGATTCTCAGAAACACTTGCATTATTATATAAAAAAAAAGCCATCACACTCACACACACACATACACATACATACACACACACACACACACACACACACACACACACACACACATATATATATATATATATATATATATATATATATATGATCTCACTGAGTTGTGTCTTTGTTGAGCACTATCCTACTTGCTGTCCCTAGAATAAATCTGTCTGCTTTATACAAAATAATGCACAGCAAACACATTTTAGTAACCAGATTTTACAATCATGCTAACCTACTGCTTTAAAATATATCACATGACATTTCTTCCAGAATAGAGTTATAAGATTATTTATGCTTGTCAATCAGATGAATTAAATGAGTTATAGTAAAGTATATGTTTGGAACACAAATTTTAACACAGATTATTATGCTGCTGTTAAGTAGATTTTCAAAAACATTTAAATAAATGTTTCATTTTCTATGCCTTCTAAAATAAGACATTTACTTACTACAAGAAACTACATCATTTAGACTCATTATAACTGGCATATTTTATGAATAGAGTATTTTTCCTGAATCTGTGGTGTGTCAGTGTGATAACTATGTCAAAGGTTATACTAACTGCTTTCAGTTTCTCTGTGAGAATTCTGTGAGTTGAAGTTTTTAAAGTAGTTCATGGACACTGTGCATGAGACAGCCCACATCTCAGATTGTCTCTCTTAACATTTTGGCGGGAAACTTATTAAAAACTAGTGACAAACATTCATTTGTAGTGTAAATGCATGTAAACATGACAAAACCTTCACAATGTATTCCACAGACCATTACAGCCTCTTACTTCTTTTCAGAAAGAGAAACAAATTGAATCACAGCTTGCCATTAAATCTTCAGATATTTTGACTGGTTATGAAACAAAACATTATAACTGACATATTTTATGAATAGAGTATTTTCCTGAATCTGTGGTGTGTCAGTGTGATAACTATGTCAAAGGTTATACTAACTGCTTTCAGTTTCTCTGTGAGAATTCTGTGAGCTGAAGCTTCTGAAGTAACTCATGAACACTGTGCATGAGACAGCCCACATCTCAGATTGTCTCTCTTAACATTTTGGCGGGAAACTTATTAAAAACTAGTGACAAACATTCATTTAGCAGTGTAAATGCATCTAAACATGACAAAACCTTCACAATGTATTCCACAGATCATTACAGCCTCTATGTAAGTGAAATTAAGCCCAAAATTACCAACAAGCAATACAACTCAACATTCTTCTCCCAACTCAATTTTCATACAAATCCTATTATTCACTGTGCCCACACAATCAAAAGCATTTCTATATATTAATAAAGAAAAGAAGAGAGTAGAAAATAAAAGGGAGGGAGGCAGAAATAAAAATGTAAGAGAAAGCTGTAAGAAGTATATACAATGGAATGTTACTTACTGTTTATATTAATAGAGTTAAAAATAAAACATATTATTTACTCTTATTTAGTTCTGATTATTATTAGTTAAAGCATAACAGATTATTTACAAACAAGCATAAGCAGTATAATCAAGAAAGTATAATTAGAAATAGCATTTGAAGAACTTATAAACTTTTACAAGGAATAAATATGTTATTATTCTATTAATGATATTTTCATTACTGTTCTCTCCCTGCCCTCCCCCACCCTTTACCCACTACATAATCTAAATAGAATGTCATTGTTTAAACAAAGAAAATAATAAAAGGAGAAGGAAAAAAGGTAAAGATAAAAAAATGTATCAAATTACTAACCTTACTTCTTTTCAGAAAGAGAAACAAATTGAATCACAGCTTGCCATTAAATCTTCAGGTATTTTGACTGGTTATGAAACAAAACATTTCTTTGCACATAGAGAATAACTTTGATTAAATATTTTCCAAAATATTTGTGGCTTTCTGGAAATGCAGGAACTATATTCAAAAAGATTAATAATGAACTAAAATGATGAGAGAGAAAAAAAAACATATAACAAATCATTTGTTTTTTAGTCTCTTCTTCTTCTCTGAAGTCTTCCACGAAGCTTCAGTTGCCAATCTCTTTAATGAAGAACTAGCCCATTCCATTTCTTCTATTTTATCCAAAATCCTTTTTCTTTGACAAACAGTAAAGCAGAGTCTAAATCATCGAAAACCTTAGGACCATCAGGAAGGAAGATTTTAAGCTTGGCAGGAAACAGAAGGTATGTTTTAAACTGTGCTTTTAAGCTCCCTTATTAGTGGCAGAAAAACTTTTCTTTTAGCTATTACCATGGAAGAATAGTCATTGTCAAAACGCACAGTTGTCTCATTAATCTTAACAGGAGCTTTAGCCCAAGCGGATTTAAGAACCATCTCTTTATCAAAAGATGATAGAAATCTAACTATAACTGATCTAGGATATTTTTGTTAGAGTTAGTATTAGCTATAGATCTATGTGCTCTTCGATACCAAAAGAGAATGCTTCTGGTAAGTCTAAAGTTTCAGGAGCCAAGTTGTTAAAAAGAAGTAATATTGTTACCTTCAATATTTTCTGGAAGTCCAAAAATCCTAATGTTATTAGCCTAGATCTATTTTCCAGGTCATCCAGCTTTGTTTGTAAATGTGTATTTTGTTTCAGCAGAAACTCAATGTTGATTTCCTCTTCTTGGATTCTATTTTCCATGTCATTCACAGCTTCTTCTATGCCTGTCATCTGGATCTTCTGTTGTTGCAGGTCTGTATGTAACAGGTCTATTTGTTTTGTAGTTTTTTCTATGAAGGTGTCCATTTTAGTATCCATTTTATCAGTAAGTTGCTGGATTATAATTATCAGAGACTGAAGTTCTTTCTTGATGCTGGAGTCTTGAGAATTTGTCTTACTGGAACTCATTTCAGACTGATAAACTGACAGGAAAATTTCCACAGTGATTTCTGACAGGAATATTGTTAAGATTTCCTTTCTTTTTTAGATATAGTTCAAGAACTATATAAAACAAACGTATTTAGAAAGAAAATTACTTCAAAAATTAATTTTTTAAGTAATTAATTCCTGTCAGTGTAATGAAATTGGTGGAGCTGAAGAAATCTGCTGCTATCCTGTGTTCATCCTTGGCCACGCCCCTGAGGTAGCAATCTTTAGAAAATGTTCTGAGTAAACAGCAAACTACATTAGTTTGTTTTAACTGAACATACATTCTAACATGAATTAAGCAGAAAATAAGAACAAAATAAAGTACACTATAATAGGAAATGTCATGCTAGTTTTCCTCTCCAATATTTTCTTCTTCACTGGCATGGAAATATTTATACTTTTAATTTTTAAGGTAACCTTTTTGTAAGAGTAAAAAGACAATGGGTTCATATGCAAATGAAGGCTAGAGGAATTCCTCCAATATGATCTCTCTAAACATTGACCTTTTTCAGCCAATCACATGTGAACTGTGGCCTCCCCAAGGTAACCACTGCCACTACCCAAACATTCTTAAAGGCAAGCTCACTTTAATTTGTATTAAAACTTTGTAACATTTAAAGAACTGTAGAAGTCTTCATCCATTGAATAATAAAGATGATTGCAGAAAACAGCCTTTGTTCCCCTTTTTCCTCTGGAGAAGAGGGTCGTTAGTGAGGAGTAATTAAGGTTGGTTGAATTCATCTAAGAGTTTCTAGCAATCCCTTTACAGATTTACAATTATAAATTATCCTACCCAAGTATCAGAACTAAATTGAAATGAAAGAGAAATCTTTGCTAATCCTGGCTAGATCATTGCCTTTTAATCTGCAGAGATATCAACAGAAGTCAATAATTTCAGTTATCAAATATACTGCATTCATAATTCCTTAAAACCTAACAACAATTGATGGTGCAATACACAATGTTTGAAAACTATGTACCCAAGCTCATGGAACATGTGCTTTAAAGAAGAGCAGCTAATATCAGTCACCCAGCTATACAACTTGGACATTATTTATTTATTATTTGTTTATTTGATGTTTGTAAGTCCAACTGGGCATAGAACCCATTTTCATGGAGACACAGGGAGAAAAGCTCCAACAACAGGACATGTTTTATATGTACAGTAGTATATAATCTGTAATACAAGTGGGGTGACAAAAGAGACAACATTGCAATATTTGCACTATACAAATGAGGCATCACAAGAAACAACACTACAATATTTACATTGATAATTAAAGTTTTCTGTAACTAGCTGGTTAACATTATTGTATTTCTACTACTGTTACAGTTTGGGAGCTTGCTTGCTTGCTTACCAAAAATAGCTAAAATTATTTTTCAGATGAGAAATTAATAAAAATAGATGGAGGGGATAGTGAACAATATATAAGATGGAAAGTGATAAGAAGATGAGAAGAGAAGACAAGAAGAGTAACAGACAACTAGAAGGAGAAACAGGAAGAGGAGAGGATGACCAGAAGAAGAGAAATGACGATGCTTCATCCTACTGTGAGCCAGGATTGGATGAGAAAGTGTTTTAGTCTGTGGTTAAACAAGAGAATGTTAGATATCAGTCTAATGCCATTAGGATAGTGTTCCAAGCTATGGATACTGAGTTTGAGTATAGAAAGCATCTGATAGACTTTTTTGGGTTTATAAATGGTAAGGAATTGTTCTTCAAAGGAGTGAAGGGGTCAGTTTGGAAGGTTGCGATTAAGAGTAGGGTTAATATATGGTCCAGTTAAGGGGGTGTAAATCATTTTTTGTACCTGGAATAGTTGGGTATATTTGATATGGGGATGTAGCATGAGCTAGTTTAACAAATGCAATGATGAAAACCATTTGGCTGACTTGCCACATAATCAGCCACTTCACTATAACACAGTTCCAGTTTTGATGTTAGATTGGGCTGTAGATTGGTTGGAAAGAGAGAAACTTAAATTAAGTATGGAAAGAGATATGAGCTAGCAAGTGTAGTCTGGAGGGGCTTGATGAGAAACTTCTTTGATCTATAAGCATTTCACAGTTTTTATTATGTAGGTCAAATTTAAGTTGCTCATCAGTTGTTATGCCTAGTAGTTTTGTATGGGAAACAAGTTTAATAATGGTGCTATTTAATGATGAAATTTTGAAGTTGTCTTTTTTATGTGTTAGGGTCTTGGGGAAAAATAAGAGTATTTTTTTGGTAGGGTTGAGAAATAGTTGATCGTTATTTCTATTGAGCTGAAGACATCTTGTGTAATGGTTTGTAGATGAAGAAGACTGTCTGCTGAGCAAATGAAAGTGGCATTGTTTGTGTATTGCATCAAAGAAGCATGCGTAAAGATTGCCAATAAGTATATTAAAGAAAATGGACCAGGGATGGAGCCTTGTTGGACCCCAGTACTCACTTTGAGGAAAGAAGAGAAAGCAAAGAGCCATTTAACTCATTGGTAACTATTAGATAGCTAGTATACGCATTGAGTAGAGCTGGATGGAGCAAAAGCAGCCATTTTTGATAGCAGTTTGGGATGGGAGACAGTAACAAAAGCTTTAGAGAGGTCCTAATTTGTTGTTATCCCTGGCCTTAAGAATGGTGTTTGTGAAAGATATAAGGGTATCGTTGTACTATATGCTGGTAAAGCTATGTTGGATTGGGCTGAATAGATTTTCAGAAAGCAAGTACCGTAACAGCTGTTTGTAGATGCATTTTCCAATGCTTTAGAGAGAGGGAACGGTAAAGCAATAGGTCTAAAGTTTGTTATTTCAGTAGAGTTACCTGTTTTATGTAGATATATGATATATTATTTTTTGCATAAGGAAGCAACATATGAATCTTCAGTAGAACACTTGACAATATAGATTGGTTATGTAATTATGGAAAAGGCTAGCTTCAGATAATCTGAAGGTAAGTTGCTGATAGAGGCAGAGTAATGTTTGAGTTTACTTATTAGATGTTTTACATAAGAAGTAGAAATTAGTTGTAGGGAGAAAGTAGAGCTGTTAGAGTTTTGATACTGTATTGGGCTGAAATGGGATGGTAAGGAACTGCTAGCAAGAGTAGATATAGAGTTTATGAAGTGGGAGATTAATTTGGCAGTGGTATCTAAGGGAGGGAGGTCTTGGCAAGGTTTGGGAGAATTAAGTGGGAACAAGTGTCAGATTTTATTTACTGGATGCTAGAACTGTTTGGGATTATGTTTTATGTGACTGCAACAGAAACATGGTTAAACCTCATACACAACAGTGAAATTAATATCTCTGGGTATAACCTTTTCAGAGTGGCGATGATAATCAAAAGAGCACATAGTAAATCTAAATAGCATCTTGTCAGGAAAATAATACTCTGATCAGAATTAAGGAATAATTACAACAAATATCTTCCTGTATTCCAACAGGATGTAAAGCTAATGAATATTTATATACCCTCCAAAAGTCAAAAGAATGTGATGGATGGTATTCTAGTACTGAGTGTACGAAATGCCAAATCCAAAAATATAAAACTACAGCCTTTTATATAGACCGAGTCAGACTCTACCAATCAATTTTAACTCTGTGGACTGTAACAATTAATTACTCCACCAACCCACACAGACAGAAAACTTGTAAATGCCTTTTTCTTTTCTAAACCCCCTTTATGCCAGCATAATACTAACCAGAGTATTAAAAGGTAACTAAAACAAGTTGGAAATTATTTTTAGCATGAGTGCTGAATTCAATTTCCTGCACCATCAAGGGCCCAATCATTTCAAACATATTAATAATTGAACTGGGATTCTTTAATCTAGAAATATACTATTCATCAGCATAACTACTGTAACTAACAGTATTTGCAACTGCACTGTGATCCTGATAAAAGTCCATTCACACTCCACATCTTCAAACTCTCCCAGTATATAAGAGAAGCTATTTTAGAGGTATAAGGGAATCACTTCCAGGACAGTCTCCTATATTTTTGGATTTCTGTAGTTTGTCAAACTACTGCAGAAGGTTTAATAACCAACTCAGTAGCAAAGGGTTTATAATTGAATATAACTCTTGGCCATCATTCTAGAATTAATATCCTCATGTCTGATAACAGCTAAAAAGTCAGTTACTAAACTTTATCCAAAGGTAGTGTGGTATGAATACACTTGTATGCAGCATTGTGCAGCATTGTATTCAAAAGAGAAATTCAGTGATAATTTATCACTGTAGTTATACATGGCTAGCATAACTGCAAAGGTGTTTGTGAAAAGAAGTATAATAGGCAACCATTAATGACATTTGTTTGATTTTTTTTCCGTTTATTTGTTAGATTTGTATTTGCAGAGTAAGATTGTGGTACCTTGGAAAATTCACTTTTCTGCTTTGTTGTTACTTCAATTGTCTCTTCCTTTATTTAATGGGTTTTTGATGGGTTTATTTTTTGATCAGTTGAATTTGCCGAAGTCTGTTTCTCTCTATGACACCATGTTGTTTATGATCATTTATTTACAGCTATGCATTTGATCCATTAATATGCTTGCCTAGTAACTGAAGAACTCAAGTTATCTCTCTAGTTTACGTATGACTATGCATGTGCAAACTTATATAGCTTTCCATCGGTCCTGTTTTATAATTCTAAAGTAAAAGGAATCATTGGAAACTTCAGTCTCTTTTCCCCTGCTCACAAACAGTGCATTCCTAATACTTTCTGTGTGATGAGATAGAGAGATATTCTGATGTTCTAGTCACAACGGCTCTGCAATGTGACATATGCTTTAATGTCACTAGTACAATGCCAGTAGTATCATATTTGTGTTTCTTTATGCAACAAGGATTTCTCCTGTACTAAATTGATCCAGTAATTATGAGATCATCCAATTTCTTTGCACAAAGCTAAACAGGATAATATAATAATGTCAACAGGATCATAAGAGGATTGTTATCATCCAGAATTTGATTGCTTTTTCAAATAATGTATGACTAATAGGGCCCTAGAGAGCTTGCCACTTAATAAGAACAAGAAGCCCCATATCACAGTTATCTGCCTTTGGGACTAGTATTAAATCAACAACATCTAAGCAGCATGAATATAATTTGTGGTCCATCTATTTCTAATGCTTTACAAGGATAATTTTAAGCTGACAGTCAAGAGTTCTCAAGAGTTTTAGCAATGTAACAGAGCTCTCTTGAGTTGTCAGTTTCACGGCAAAATAATCCATTATTCATTCTGCTCACTGCAGTTCATTTGTAATCTGAATAATTAATTCTCTGACTGCCTATTAACATGTAGGTTATATGCATTATTAAGAATACTCATGTCAGTGAAAAAGCATTATTTTTAAACATGTCTTTACTGGATTATCAAAATCAATGAGTCATGCATGTTTATACATAAATGCAAGAACAAATTACAGCTAACATTTGGATAAGCAAAATTTAGATTAACATTTCTATGCTGAGGTCTATAGTCATCTGATTATGAAAATCCAGGAAAATAATAATAATATATATATATATATATATATATATATAAGTCATTAATAGAGTTGTTTTGTATGACATTTCTGTATATGCCCTCTTTTCAGCAACTGTTCATACATAAGGGAATAGGTTACCTGAAAAATTAACATAAAAATACATTTATTTTGTGCTCAGTAAATGAAATTAAGACATACCCACATGAAGCCCCAAGACTACACCACAAAAATGCAGTCAGATATTGTAATTTCTATTACTGAGGACCCAGACATCTGACCTATGCAGGAGATATCTAAGTATTTAAAGGTATATTAGCAAACAGTAAACAGAATACTCCTGCATCATATAAAGTGCATTCCTTAATCAGCAATGTATCAAAAATAAACTGCAACAGTTCATAAAATGACTTACTGTGCACACCAGTTAGATTTTTTTCATGTGGATTCCACTGATGTTTGTTTACACTTTAAATTTTATTTGCATAATTATATCCCATGTTTCAAGCTACAGAAAATAAACCTTTCCTAATGTGCTTGTCAGATGTTTATGCATTCTGATATTTCTTGAGTCACCCGGACTGCATAGTTTACAGCTGAGATCCTTTTCAGTGTTTCACAGACCTTAGTTTTATATTTTGGATGCTTTTGAAGTATCCCCTAAGAATGGAACATTTGCAGTGTGCGCTGAATATGTCATCAGTATGATGTTAATGATCATTGTATGTCATTTCTTAAAATAGCCCTCAAGTAAAGCAGTTTGGCTGCTCAAGAAACCATTTCAGTAGTGGCAAACCGCAGTTACCACCACAAAAAATCATATCATCAAACAGATCTGCGTGAACTTGCCACTATTAACATGCCAGTGACAAATTCAATAAATAACAATACCCTCACTTCCATAATATGGTACGGCTCCATTAAATTATTTTTATTCATGTCCTCTCCATTTATAAAAAAGCAACAACTCTAAAATATTTTCACATTCATTTAGTGTCCCACTATGAGGGACATAAACCAAACTCAATTTGTTGTATTGTACATGCAGAAATCACATACCTTCACTTGTACATGCAAAATGCAATGGCTATGGGCAGGATTCACGATGGCTTGCATGGAGTCTAAGAGTCGTGTAAGACTCCATGCAGCCATAGCGATCCAGGAACAGCCCGAAATACTGTGTAAGAGACCAGCTAAAACGTCTCTTACACGAGCAGGGAGTGGATATGCTAATTACCTCACTTGCAGCCAAAAGGCATGCAAATGAGGTAGATTAGCGATCCACGAAGCTGAAACCAGCCCGTGTAAGAGACGTGTTAGGTGCAGAAATGTATTCACTTGACAACTGAGTACGTTTCTGCAAATAACACAATGGAGTCATGTCAGCTCCAAATAAAGTGTGCACATGTATCAGGCAGCATGCCAATAGCCAAATATGTGGCCATTGGCACAGTAACCCGATGCAAACATGAAATAAAATATATATTTTTTTCGACGATCGGCGAGGTTTAAATGCAGTGCAGCCCCATGCAAACGGGCTGCGCTATATAAAACATAAAAATAAAGGTTTGAAACCCAGAAATGTGGGTTTTATGCAATGCATGGATTTACAATGCAGGGACTAGCAGACCGAAAACAACATGGCCACCGTTTAGTGGTTGCTAAGGGGGGAAGCTGAGTGTAAGACATGTAACTAAGCATTAGTAGGCAATCCTATGTAAATGAGTGGTAGGATAGTGAATCGCACTGTCACATAGCAAATGAGCACATTCCGTGTAGTGTAAGAGTTAGATAACGGGGAGTAACAGAGTAGAAGATAGGTGACATCACAGGGGGGAATGTTAGAAAGAAATCAAGCTCATTGGAGCAAAGTGGTATGTGAAAGATGTCAGTCACACAGCATAGAAAGAGGAGTGTCAACAGATAAGCATGGGAAAGTCAAGAAATGGAAGGTGTACACTGTGGCTAACACCAAAGTTTCTTGCTGTGCGCATCTTGGCGCGTCTTGCAGCTGGGAGGCGAGTAAGACAGAGTGCGCGCGTGTAAGGCAGAGTAAGCATGTAGGAGCCTGTGTAAAGATCTGTAAACCTGTTTGCGCTGGTGTGCGCATGTTTTAACCCGAATAAGCAGATTCTAGTCCGTGTAAGCATGTGTGCGCGCGTGGTAGCCACTGTGAGCGTGTTTTCGCTGGTATGTGAGCTGCTCCCCCCTGAGGAAACAGAGAGGAAAAAGGAAGCAGAAGAAATAGTAGGAAGCTAGCACCAAATACTGGTAGAGCTAGCAGGTGAAAACAATTAGAAGCAGGCAATTACACAGGCAGAATACTAGCCCAGCCCAGCACTTAAAACATTGCAAACAGCATTGCAGTATGTTTCTCTCAAGAGACACTGCAAGACAGGAGTAAGCTATTAGAAGTGAAAACTGAAAAAGCTGCACTCAGACCAAACATGCTAGGGGCTGCCATAGCTTTTATAAGGAGAAATAGGAGACTTGCTGAGGGTGGTGACAATGCAAATGCTGCCAGACAATCCACAGTGAGGAGACGGAGCAGAGTGTACAGGCCCAAGGTCGCCTACCAGGGGTTACATGAGCTGGAGATAGTGGAGCGCTATAGAGTGGACAGAGACCTCCTGCAGCAAATTGCTGAGCTGTGCAGGCCACGCTTCACACACAAAACCAACAGAGGGGAACCCATCCCAGTGGAAACCAAGGTATGTGTTGGCCTACGAATACTAGCAACAGGTACCTTCCAGAGACCAACTGGTGATATGATGGGGATATCACAGGCATCAGCATCCAGGGTACTGCACCAGTTCCTGGATGCCATGTCAGCACATGTCAGTGAGCATGTATATTTCCCCAATTCCCGTGAGGTATTGGCTAGCAATATGCATCTCTTCCAGCAAATGGCGGAATACCCTGAGGTAGTGGGTGCAATAGACTGCACGCATATACGCATCAAAGCACCAGCCGGTGAGCGGGGTAGGGCCTACATTAACCGCAAGGGCTTCCCCTCCATCAACTGCCAGGTCGTGTGTGATGCCCAGGGCATAATAATGAATGTGTGTGCTGGCTGCCCTGGAAGCTACCATGATTCCCATATCTGGCATTTGGCGCAGCTGTACCAGACATTTGCCAGTGCGGACATCCCACATGGTCACTTAGTGGGGGATGCTGGATATGCACAGGAGCCGTGGCTGATGACACCCATCAGAAACGCACACACACCTGAACAAGAACGCCATAATGAGGCACACGCACAAACACGAAATGTAATAGAGTGTTTTTTGGGCTGCTCAAGTCACGGTTCTGGTGCCTGGACACATCTGGTGGAGCCTTGCAGTACTCACCAACTACATGTACCCAAATTGTCATGGTATGTGCTATGCTACATAATATGATTCTGTGAAAACAGCTGCAGCAGGACCAGCATAGGGCTGGGACAAACAGCCCCCCACCATTGCCAAGGCCATCACAGGCAGAGCATGACTCGGAGGATGAACAATATGAGCTTGCCCCAGTAGGCAGAAGGAGGCGTGCCCATTATGCCCTGGCCTTGGCAAAGAGGCAATGCATAGCACATACACTGGCTCAGTAGGAACCCTGGGAATGATACCCCTCTCTGACTCACTCATATAGTAACAGGGACGCCTAACATGACATAACCTGCTTTCAAACATGTACAGGGAGTGTAGTATGTGCATCCGACATAGGCAGCCCTGCAGCACCACCTGAGGCATGATTGCCATGTGTTAAGCAATGTAACACCATCTAATATATGCAAACATGATGACCCTGCCTAACATCTCACCCTGACCAAGCATGATGCCACACTATGAAGACAACAAGATCAAGTACAATAATTGGCTGACGTATTGCTGTTAGCAAAGGGGAACAAATGGCTGACAGCCTGGGATGACATGCCGAGCAAGACATGATGTTCCACCTGCTAGGGACGGCACGCACCCAGCACACCTGGCTGTGTAGATACTGGCAAAGGCTGTTGTCACCCCCACTGTGCCTTGAATAGGTAAGGCTGGAAACACAAACCCACCACCATAGCATAGCACAAGGGATAACAACCTGGATGTAATGCTACCCAATGCCAGAAGTCTAAACTGCAAGGTGCATGCAGACCAAACCCACCTCAGTATGGAGAATGGTAATATCTGTTCTGTAACAGAAACCTGGGTCAAGGCCCAGAAGAGCACCCTAATACTACCAGGTTATGCCTTATACCATGCTCTACAGCCCCAAAACATGGAACAAACTACAATAAGAGTGTGGCTAAAAGTAATTGTCAAGGATAACCACACCCCCAGGTTGGTACCACAGCAAGAGGCAGCATGGACTATCCACGGGCAAGTAACAGTGGCTCAAACTGTGTCCCTGTTTGCAGCCTGCTACAGACCACCCTCACAAACCCAGGAACCCCAGCCAGCCTTCCTGAAGACACTGCAGAGTATGAATGTCTCAACAAATACCAAACAAGGCACACACAAAGTATGACATAGGTGGCAATCCATTATGTACAGAAGAAGTAATCAGGGACCTAGGGACACAAGTGGATGGTAACCCGTCATGTGACACTCGCATTGCCAAGGTGGCCAGGAAGACCTGCTATATTGCCCACCTTAATATGAAAGGATGCACATGTAGATCAAGAGAGGTCACTGTGCCCCCATACTCTTCCCTTATCAGGCCCATACTTGAGAACACTGCCCCAGTTCAGATGTACCGTAACTGACACCTGCAGCAGTTAGAAAGACCCCAAATGTACCTCACCAAGAGGATAAAGGGTCCAAACATTTGTCATCTGCTGCCTGGCTGAAGAAACCACAGCCCAATTCACATGCATACTGCCCATTCAGAGGCGATGTATGCCTGATGTACAAGGCCATGTCCAATCCAGAATGAATGGACATGCTCCACTGCAGAAACTCCAAATCCAGCAGAGACACCACAGCGAGATATCTGAACTTCCACACATAGATAAATAGGATGTGCTGGAGGGACAGATCCATAACCCAGACGCTCATTACACTCTGGAACAGAATCCCAGTCCATGATAGGCTGAGCGCCACACTCATACTCAACAAGAGAAATCTGGTCAAGTGCATGGGAGATAGTAGGTGTACACTGGGGGCCATCCCTGTGTCACATCTAGTAAAGTAAAACCTAAATGGGCATAATATGCACATTGCAAGGGGTGTTGAAAGCCACACACAGTCTGTCTATGCTCAAACATGGCCAGGGCAGATAGCCTAGTATGAACCTATGAACCTATGATGATACAAATTGTGCAGGACACAAAGGATAATCACACAGCTGTCCTAACTGATGGTAGGAACCATGGTTATAATCCACAGATATGCTCTGCAGTACTCAAATATCACAAACAATACACCAGACCCACACACATTGCCAACATCCAGCCTAACAGATTCTTTGCAAACTCCCCACCAGCACCAAACTGCCAAATATCTATCCCAGCAGAGTGCTGGCCCCCTGACATTGCAGATGCTGAGGTAACAGTCAGCATCTACAAAGCAAACCACACAGCATCAATGGTACCAGATGGTGTCCTGGGTTGTGTCCAACAAGTACTGTAAGAAGAATGGAACACCAAATAGCACTACTGCGCACTCACAGTCTTACCACAGGATATGTACCCAAAGAGCAGTGTACAGCAACAGTGGTCCCTCACCACAAAGGTGGTGCCTGAATGGATACTGCAAACTATCACCCCTCAACCCTGACTATCTTGGTTGGCAAAGTAATGGGGAGGATGATCATGGATCCCAGGAATAACGAGATTGGGTACCTACAGACATTGGACCCTACCCAGTGTGGCTTTCATAGGGCAGATCCTGCCCCTTAAACATGTCTGACTCATGCAAAACACGCACCAAGGCCATTGATGAGGGGAATGTGGTTCACACAGCCTATCTGGACCTTGCTAAACCCTTCCATACAATACCCCACTTGTTCAGTACAGATAAGCTCACCAGCCTAACTATAAACCCCTATCCAAGTAGATGGGTTGCAAGCCAGCTCAAGGACAGAACTGACCTGGTCAGCCATGTCAGACTACAAACCAGGTACAACTGGCATCCCACAAGGCACGGTCCTGGGACCTCTCTTGTATGTCACATAGGTACAGGCCAACATGGAAGGACTCTGTCTGAACAGGTTCACAGATGACTACAAACTGCCCACCATATCAGACCCTCCAGCTGACACAAGCATCCTGCAAAAGGCACACATAGAAACAGACAAGTGGTGCCACAGCCATGTCAACAAGCTAAATGCAGAATAGTGTATAGTCATCCCCTGTGGAAACACAGTACTTGGCCACAAATTACCACATAGGTGTTAACCCATTAAGTACATCAGGAGCAATAAGAGGCCTGGGGAAACAAGGTGATAGATATCCTGCATGTGACAACCATGTGTCTGTAGCGGTTACAGAAGCATACCATATACCCACCTAATCATGAAGGTAAGCACAGCTAGGTCAGGGTAGGTCATTGTGCCTCTCCAGTCATCCATCAGCAGCCTCACAATTGCGTACAATGGCCCTTGTGGGATGTACCTTAGCAGACACCTGCATCAACTGGAAAGACCCCACAAATACCCCACCAGGAGGATCTCAGAGCTGTAACAGATGCCATGTGTTGCCTGATTAAACAAACTGCAGCTCCACACAGTGCCATACCACCTGGCTGGAGGTGATCTGTGCCTGATGTATAAAGCCATGACCAAGCTGGAATAAATAGACATCTGGCACCATGTAAAATCTGAATGCTGGTGATCTATGCAGATGACAGGCCTGAACCCCAGCACAGACATAAACAGGACATGCTGTACCGATTGATCCATAACCCAGAAGCTCACTCCACTCATGACTAAACCCCCAGTACAGGTCATCCAGGGAGTCCCTCATTGACTGTCATCCAGAGGAATCATGACGACTGGATGGGAGATGGTAGGTGTACCCTGGATATCACCTGTATGTCACGGGTAGACAGAGGCACAGCACACTAACCTTGACATATGTCATGGCAAACACCTGTAAATATGTGTGTTGAAGGACAAACACTCTCTGACTAGCATTACAAATGGCCTAGGGCACATGGCCATTGTTTGTCACTGTCCACACAAGTTGTGGAATACATTAACAATGTCAGACAATCCTGTTCTATGTTGTCCATATCTGAACAAAATGCAACATGGTCATATCTGCACATCTGGCCCTCAACCAGTCTGGTTTGCTCACTATAAATATTACAAGCAGTGATAGGACTGAAACCGATGATACTGTCCACCACAGTGAAAGTACTGAACCAGTACACTATACAACAATACACTGTTTGGTCAGTATGAAAGGATGTTGACAACTGTATGCAAACTATCCCATGGCAACCCTGCAGGCACAGCATAATGCCTGTTATGTTCAGACACAAAGCAGTTGGGCAGTAAGAACACAACCTGATGTCCAACACTCAACTGTACATGTGAAATATAGATGAAGTCCACACACAAACACAAATGTGGTGGACCACAGATCCCAACATATGGAAAGTTCACACTGGGCATGCTCGCACAGTTAGATAAATGAGACGTGTCAGTCAAGAAGCCATAGAAACTGTGAACTGGGCATGCTCACACACTTAGGCCATGTCACAGTTCAGCAGTTGCACAGACATATCTGGCATTTGTATGTGTTAACACAGGAATCTCCCACAATACAGAAATCTGCCCAGTGCACACAGTGAAATTACAACAGAGACATAAGTAAAGTATGGATTCCACTCATATGCAAACATCTGCCACAGTACACAAGTTGTTCATAGAGATAGCGAAAGCTATGGCAATAAAGACCCACAAACAGTATATGAGCAACAGATACTTGCAAGTGACAGGTAAACATATGGCCGTAGAGTGCAATACTAGGCTGTTGTCCCTAGGGAATACAGAAGGCTATCCACAGTGTATTTGGCATCCTCCTCCGCAGTACAGTAGGCCACTGTGCCTCTGCAAAGTTAAAGCATATATATGCTCTCCCCTTACTGATGGATAGTAACAGATGTATATACCTCTTCATAAATAATGATGTCAGCACACTATACATATGTCAGGAGCACAAATGATACCCAGTAATTTGAATAGCACGCTCAGATACTGCTTCTCTCACAAGTGTCATAATATAGTTAGGTAGGGGTTTGAACCCTGCAAGTGCTCAGTGTGTGTGTGCATGTGTGACTGTGGGGGGGGGGTAGTGTGTGTGCAGTTCTGTGTGTAAGAGAAATGTCCCTTTTGGCAACTAGTACAACACACCACATGCTGCATATTCCACTGTCTAAACACTGATGATGTCAGCACCCTATAAGTACAGCAGGAGAAAGCAAACCTCCCAGTAATGCAAATAGCGTGCTCTGCTACTGCGTCCCTCACAAGTGTCATAACCTAGTTAGGTAGGGGTTTGAATCCTGCAAGTGCTCAGTGTGTGTATGTGTATGTGGAGGGGGAGTAGTATGTGTGCAATTCTATGTGTAAGAGAAATGTCCCTTTTGGCAACTAGTACAACACAACACATGCTGCATATTCCACTGTCTAAACACTGATGATGTCAGCACCCTATAAGTACAGCAGGGGAAAGCAAGCCTCCCAGTAATGCAAATAGTGTGCTCTGCTACTGCGTCTCTCACAAGTGTCATAACACAGGGGTTTGTATCCTACAAACGCCATGTGTGTTTTTGTCACACAGTTTGTCCATGTGTGTGGGGTGTTGTTCCCAATATTGCACGACATAGATTATATCAGCAATGTCAATGCACACATGATGTATGTGTGTGCCACATACACATATGTACCTGTGACCTTCAATAGTTCCCATGTCTGAAGCCTGCCTCATGTGAATACATGAAATTTGCATTAGACAACTGTATGACTGTGGTGTTCTGTGCAGGGGCTGCATGTGGTATGTGAATATACAGTGTGAGTTATATATGGTGTCATCCTACCAGCGAGGGATACACGACTGGTCTGGAGCATATAGTCCACATGTTGTTGATGAACAGGTGCAGCATGTTTTCACCTCTTGTGGGAGTGGTAACAAGTTGTTCCATAGCAATTCAGTGAATGAATGCTAGGAACCTTTCAGCTAGGGTCTTGGTGCTAGAGTAATGCTCACACTCTATGTTTGGGTAGTTGCAGTCCACCCATATAATGGTGTTTGTAGAGACCGTCAAATTCCCAGTGTTGTCAGGAAGGCCAAGTGGGTTTCCTGGGTATGGGAGAGTGGTGTGTGCCAGGCTATGAACCTGAAGGCAGTCTAACCCACTGTTAGTTGCACATGGATAGGCTCTGATGCTTTGTGCTGTGCCACCAACCTGGAGGTGTGTGTATCTGTGGTGCCTTTGGATACATCCTCCCTGTTCTGGTTTGGTGCATGTTTAGGGGACAACAAGCATGGTATGATGTATGACCTGGCAGTGATGGGGTGCACCTGGGAGCCTTGTACCAGGAGTCTGTTACTGCATGGATATTGCTGTTCTCCATGCTAAGGACAGTTTCCACTGCATGCATCTTGAGGTTTACACTGCTGGCATTGTGTAGCATTACTATTAGTGTCCTATCCCATGTGATACCTGTGTAGGTGGCTATATAATTTGAGCCTTGCATAAAAAGGCACTATGTGTGTAGCAAGAGCCTCTTCCAATATACGACGGCCCATGGGTGACAGGTGCAAGCAGTCCCTAGCAAAGCAACATAGCGTGTCTAGCATGTAATCCCACGCTGACAGGCATTGGATCCCCTTTGAATGTCACCAAAACATAAGGCAATTGTAAAAATTGATCATCCTGTCTACATATTGTGGCAGCATTCTTGGTGAGGGTAAGATGCTACTCAAGGTCAGGGTCATACCAGCCTGTGCCACATGCTCAGAGAGCCCCTCTATGTCCCCTATCATGTAGTCCAGGGAGGTACGTCACAGGTCATTCACACTGGCATGGACAATGACTGAGTCATATTTGTACATGCCTTGGAGTGACCTGTATGCTTGTGTTATGTGGTGGATCATAGTGCCCGATGGGCATCTCACCGTGACCTTCTCCTTGTGCATCTCACCATGACCTTCTCCTTGTTCAGCCTGGTGAGCAGGACCTCAGTGTACCCGACGATAGAGGTACCTATTACAACTGTAGCAGGTGTGTTGTTAAGCCGTATGGGCTGTGACTGATTGGCACACAGGCTTTGTGAGCTATGTGTTGCACATGCTCTGTTCTGGCGTAACGTTTACTTGTGTGTCTGCTTCGCAGGTGTCTGCTGCTCAGGCAGGATGTTATTCTGAGACTCCAAGAATGTTCCTGTGTGTTTCTGTGTTTGGATTGCTGTTGTGGCAGGTCTATGTGAGACTGGTATTGTATTCACTGTAGTATCCCACTCCACCTGACAGGGTATGCCAGTACTGAGTTAAGAGAGCTTAGCCCCCTGTTTGGCTATGTGGTTGCATCTCTCACATGTGTTGTAAGTTTATGGGAAGGGGAGAGGGTTGTCTGTGTACATGAGGCAGCTGTAACATTGCCACATGACTCACACATTCACCAACTGGACCAGAGAGGAGATTGACAAGTGACCTTTGCACATGCTACCATAGTATTGTGAATCCCATAATAATTAACAACACATAGGGCCAATGGGGAACAAGGTACTCAAGGTGAGTATGTGAGAGTGTAGTGCTCATGATTTGTTAGTGCTGGCATATATAAATGCTTTCGTGAGCAAATGCCAGGTAAGTCATATGCAGTGTGTTACAGGCAATGTACATGCAAACAGGACAAACAGTGACGATCTGTCAAGTGAGACATGGACATCAGTACGGTAAGCAATACAGATGTCACTAGGGATCCACAGAGGCGCTGTAAATCTGCATTGCAAGTGGAATCAGTGTTTTAGGGACATAACAAGCAAACATGCATACAAACAACGCTACAGTCAGCAGGCCTGGATCTAGGCTATGCTACAACAGACAAGGTGTATGACTTCCAGTAGGTAACAGTGCATATATGCAGGCACTATAAGCCTGTACCCAGAAAGTCACAGGTCAGATGGGCTGGGTACAGCCCCACCTCCCACAAGTGTACAGACCATGTACCTTCGTAATGTAGAATAACTGGCCTGAAACCCAAGTGCTCATACCTGAACTAATACACATTTTGAATAACAGACACTGAGCTCTCACTCAGCAGTTCCAAACTTAGTAGGATGTATGCTACATGTCCTGGCACCACAGTATCCTTGACATGTATGGAGACTCTCCCTCCTGTCATAATTAGTTCTGTGTTTTGGGGCTGTCATGCATGGTACGAAGTGTGACCTTGTAGTGCTAGGGTGCTCTTGTGAGTCTTGAACCTGTTGTGTATTACTGCACAGATATCAACATCCTCAAACATCCTCATTGCAGAATCGAGTGTGGACAGCATGCAACTTGCTGTTGACATGTCCATCCTTGGTTATCAATACTTACATTTTCTTATCCCCTGTGCTACCTATGTAGGTGGCCTTCTGTTGACAGCCTCACCACCAGTATGCAAAGATGTGCAGACATTACACTATGGTAATTACTATGGGTGTACAAAACAATACAATGACATTCATACTGTAACTGCATCAGGCATGCTGGGATATACCCACAATGATATCATTACACTGTACTGTTGACAACATGATACTATTACTACACTTCTATGTAGTCACCCTGTGCATCAGCACCATGTTAACCTGTTCCTGCACTGATGTTACAGATTGCAGGAGGCGGCACAGTTTCATCATATGCACAGGGTGTGTACTTGGTATGCCTGAGTCTGCCACTGATACAACCAATTGACATGTCTGTGTGTGTGTGTTGGTGAGGGACAGCAGTACAAGATGGGGCAATGTTGATGCAGTGTGTGCGTGTATGCGGTAGCCCTAGGTGTTATCAATCCACATGTGTGTATGCATGCACACAGTTCCACCTCATGGCTGCCATATACAGGTGTTTGTGGACAGCCACAGACTGTACCTGCCAGGTCATACAGATCACTGTCTCTGGCCACGGACACGGTATCTGTGCCTGGCAGGGGTGCTACGGACCATATCAGGTACTAAGCCAGACTGGGTACTGTCATCAGAAGCAGGTGGCTGGTGACTGGAGGCAGGTCCCTGTTGGGACTGTCCAGAGCCACGTGCATGTGGTCTCCTGGGGCGGTCTGATGACAGCACAGACCCAGCATTGCTGGGGCTACTGCTGGCACTATGGGAGTGGCCGCGGGCCTGTTGTCATCCGCGACAGCTGCCAGCTGCTGTTGTTGCTGGCATACGCCCACATCGACGCCTCAACTGCCCACCATTGCCCTGGTTCATGGACATGTAGTTGTGGAACAGATCTAATGTGTCCCCCCAACGTCTGTCAATGACCTTGGTGAAATTATGGATGGCAGCCGCAACATCACGCATACTGTCATTTATAGCTGTGCGACATGCTCTCAGCTCCCTCAGACCCTGTCTGGTGTACTGCTCCATACGTGACTGTGCCTGCATTACAGCCTGAAACATAGCTGAGGTTGAAAGACCTCTGTGAGCACGTCTGACAGGGGCGGTACACCCACGGATGCTCCCACGAGAACTCCTGGACATCTGCCTGTGTGGTACCATGTCAGGACCCTGGCCATGGCTGCTGTGTGGGGATGCATGTGCCACCGATACCACATTACCCTGGTCAATGCCCACTGTATCCTGTCCATCACCTAGGGACATTGGTGACAAAGGATGTATTGGCAGGATGACTGTGCGCATTGATGGGGTCGACAGCTGTGTACTGTCAATTGGCTGACCAATGACAGACTCTGGCACACCTCCCTGTGCCATTACACAGGTATCATCATTATCACTATCCATGGCAGCTGATTCAGGTTCCCTGCTGTACAGCACCAGAGCAGCAGCAGAACCTGTGGGAGTAAGACAGGAAACACAGTTTACAATGTGTACACAATGTCACCACTGATACACACATGCACACATGCGCACATGTGCACATGCACACATGCACATGTGCACATGTGCACATGCACACATGCACACATGCGCACATGTGCACATGCACACATGTGCACATGCACACAGGGCACATGCACACATGCACACAGGGCACATGCACACATGCACACAGGTGCACATTCACACATGCATACTCCTCAGTATATGAGATATCAACACACAGACACAAACACACCTGCAATCAAACACATAGCACTACTGCTTCAGCCTATTATTACTATTCGTATCAAGAGTATTGAAGGTATTGTTATTACACACTCACCAGCATGGATAGGCTGCCTTGCTGTTACACCAGAGGGACCTGCAGAAATGAGACATTTATTGTCAGTGGGCATGACTGTGCCATTGATACTGTGAGTATGATACAGTTCAGTAGTACAATAGTTGGCTTCCACAGGTCTACTGCTGATATTGAGAATATCACTCTTGCACAATAAATACCAAGATAACAGCTACAAACCGAGGACACACCTCACACATGCATAAACTAACAGTGTACAGAACAGTCAACTATACATATGGCATGTTACCTGCACGCTCTGAGTCCTGCTGCTGGGTGGCAACAGCCTCCATCATTACACATGTATGCTGCTGTTGTTGTTGCTGTTGGGCTGGAGCCACAACACTTAGGAGTAGTCCCTCCAGTCTGGTGAGGGGGGGATGTATAGCCGCCCCACCACCTGTGGCAAGCTGTTGCCTGTGGATATCCGATGCACACTGATGGACATTTCTAATTAAATCACTGCAGTGATGGCGTACCTGCTTATATGTCTGGTTATGTGTGCCTATGTCATTTACCCGACAGACCAGGTCTTGCCACAGTGCAGCCCTCTCCTGCTGGTTCTGGCTGGTGCGGGAAAAGAATATTGCAAAATCCCACACCAGGCTCTGGTGTATCTCCTCATCCTCCGCAGCAGAGTACACAGGGTTTCGCTGGTGAACCATAGCCCTGAAAATGAAAGGAAAAATATGTCAGCAATATATGTCAGCAAAATATGGCACACATAATACACATAATACTCGACTGTAGTGATATAACTTAACCCCCATATATAGCATCTGTCTGTCTATTGGGGGATACACATGTAAATGACCAGATATCAGTGCTCAGCCGACAACTGTGCAACAGTACCTGGCACACTCCATACAACAGACTAGTATACTCCAGCAGTCAGCACACTGGTTCAGGTCCAATGCACAACCTCACACTGGGGGTTTGTATCAAGGTACTGTATGGGGAACATTATCAACCCATGCACTGCATGCAATGCACGTTACATATTTCACTGGTAATGCACACTACTCTTACTTGCCATAACCCTACCTACACCACAGTCACATACAGGGTAACACAGCACAACATATGGCAATGTAGTATGTTTTGATCCCAATACCTCACACATCTATCTCTGGCCTCACACCAAGGACACACACTACCATGACAGACAGACAGTCATGGTGAGCAATCACACCAGTACATAACATGCACCCAATCACTGGCATACTCATTCCACCTCACATATTTGGTTTGCAATGGGTTCGTGGGTGTGCATTGTGTCTTAGGTAGGTAGTATGCTATTGGCCCTGGGCCTACAGCAGCATACTGTTATGCTACCCTGCCCCTTGTGACACATGTGATGTGATCATACCTGCTCCTGTCAAACAGTTAAACAGGGTGACTCATATGGCATATTACCTATCTGCATAACATTCAGCAGGGGTATGTCTGACATCTACTCATGGGGAGCCTTGCTTCTTAATGCTGTGTGGTTTACTCCAGGGTATGTCTTATCTGTGGGTAGGGACCTGTACCTCCACCATGTGCTCTTTACTGCGGTGACTAGGACGACAGACATAGGTAATTTGGGTTTTGGATGTTGTGAGGTGTTACCATGGTTGTTGGACAACTGTCATGGGTGTGACTTAACTATGTATATCCAGCAGTGGTAACATCTATGTAGGTAGTCTGGGTGCGCTCTGCGGTCTTGTCAGTCACTCTGCATAGGTAATGTGTTTGAGTGCATTGACACAGTTACTGACATATGACTGTGTCCTTCTCCATATCTGTAGCTGTCATGGGAGGTACATACCGTATAGGACATTGTGGGGTGTAGAGGGGTACAGTGACCTACATGTCCATAGCTGACACACCATGTCTGCTGACACATACCATGTACAGGTATTACAGGACTAGTGTGCCACTGTGTATATCAATGGGGAGCCTATTGTACACTTGTTGCCCCTGTTCCCCCCTGACACATGCAGTGGCGGGCAGGCATGCATATATGTGGTGGTTACTGGTGTCAGTGTTTTGGAATGGAGTATGGTACTCCAGTATCCACACTGGTGTTCACTCCATGCCTTTGTCACCAGGCACCTGTTGCAATACATCTGCACACATGTGCCTCACTCAGTATATATATGTATGTATATATATATATATATATATATATATACGTATATATATATATATATATATACATATATATATATATATATATATATATATGTATATATATATATATATATATATATATATATATATATATATATATATATATATGTATGTATATATATATATATATATATATATTTATATATATATATAGGTATAGATATGGGGAGAGAGAGAGAGACAGAGGGAGAGAGAGAGTGAGAGGGGGTGGGACAGAGAGAGAGAGAGATAGTCATATACAGACATATCTGTAGACAGTCAGATCTGTCTGTATATGTATATGTATCTACATATATCTATATATGTATGTGTGTATTACATATATCTATACATACATATTCTATCAATCTTGATGTCTGTGCAGTAACTGGAACCTGGTTCAAGGCTCCTGTGAGCACCCCAGTGCTACCAGGCTATACCTCGTATCATGCTTTTTGGCCACAAAACTCGGGCCAAACCAAAAAGGGAGGGGGAGTGTCCATATTTATCATGGACACCCACACCTCCAGGTTAGTGGCAACACATGAAGCATCAGAGACCATCCAGGTGCAACTAACCATAGGCAAAACTGCTATACAACTGGTAGCATGTTACAGACCACCCTCCCAATCTCAGGAACCCCATTCAGCCTTCCTGAAGACATTGGGGGATATGAATGTCTCACCAAACACCATCATATTGGGAGACTTCAACTACCCTAACATAGACTGGGTGCATTATTCTAGCCCAAACACCCTAGCCCAAAGGTTCCTGGAATTCATAAATTCAAATGCAATGAAACAGCTAGTCACCTCTCCCACAAGGGGAGATAATATACTAGACCTGATCATCACAAACATGGGGACAATGTACTCCACACCGGAAGTATACCAGCTACCAACTAGCATGGCTGTTTCTCTTCACACAGTACTATTTTACAAATCCACTAGATTTGACAGTAAATATACATGACATGCTTTGTGTACTAGACTTGCTATATTCCCTTTACATTCATTCCTACTATTTCATGATATATTTCTTTCAGCACAATGTTCTTGTATAGCAGTCATGACTTAGTGGTAAGTCATGCAGACTACTGTTTCCAAGGTCCTGGGTTCGAGACTGACAGAGGAATTTTATTTTGCTGCTGAGCAAACAACTGGCCTCGTCATTCAGAGTGACTAAGGCACTTTTAAGCAGTTGTAAGTGGGTTAGCGCTGGTTTGCGTGGAGCTCATGCATACGCACTGCTGCTTAGCTTCATGCACACACGCTTAGCTAAGCGCACAGAAGCGCACACCCGCTTACTACTACTTAAAAGTGCTTACTCTCGCTCACACCCGTGCTAATTTCTTTGAAAGAAAAGAAAATGGGGAGATAGGAAAGTGGTGATAAAGGGGGCACAAAGAGGGTAGGACAGTAGGAAAACAAGCTCGGGATTTGCAGGAGGGATGTAGGAAAGGCCCATAGCTGCCCATTTCTTTATCAGCAACAGCTGTGCATATGTTTGTAATTTGGTGTGAAATTTGAAACCTTCCACCCGTGAGAGAGGGGTGAGGACAACAATATTTGTTGTACAGCCAATTGTAATTGCCAGTTTACATGTCCAGCAGACATGTGTGCGAAATGGGCAGCTATGTATGGGGCGTAATTTTTTTGCGTGAACACAGTGCTCTTTTTTTTTTTTTTTCAGGTGAGAGTGGAATGTCAGGTACAGGAAGTAGGTATAGATGGGGAGGTAGGTAGGGGAGGTTAACAGACAAGACAAACAAGACGCATACAGGGGTGGTGTATGACACATGTGGGGAGATACACAATTGACGGGGACGGATGTTTGGATATCTCGAGCCCATGAGCCCACAGATGGCAACAGTGGAACTGAGATCCCCACCCATGGGCAGTTGCCAGTGTGCCTTCACTGCCCAGGACGGGGCTGTGCTGGGGGCTGTGTAGGATGGGTAGTAGGCATGCCCGTGAGTTGTGCCACCCATGCCTCAAGCTGGCGTAGGGGCCCAAGCACAGCATGCCTGATCTCCCTACGCACCACAGTCCGGACACTACGGAGGGTGAGTGGATGTTCTCCTCTGGCCACGCTTGCAGAGGTGGGATGAGCCCCGTCCCCTGCAGCGCTTCCACCCGAAGGTGGCACAGGGCCACCGGAGGAGGGTCTGGCCTGGGCACTACTGCCAGGTGCACTTGCCAGCTGAGGTGGGAGAGGTGGGTCCGCTGGAACCCGCCTTCCCTGTCGTCCTATGTTTTGCATTATTTTATGACAGTTTGGGTTAGTAACATACAATACCATTCACAATTAGTGGTAACAGCATGCATTAGTATTCCCATTAACCAAACACCCATAAATTCAAGCCATTGAACAGTAAGCATAACACATGCATAATTTGAACAACAATACACGATCCAGCAACATGCGGGGTTGATTGATGGCAACAGGCCATCAGGTTTGGATGTATGAACAGGGCACATGCATCAACATACATGCAAATATGTATGAACCAACAGGACAAATGTCCAGGGGAATTAATTGTGAATACACATACCCATTTCATGTGGAATGGATTATTTGTGGTTATAGGGTAGGGTGAAGAAATATTTAATTAACAGCTTCAAATACCAATACATATGCTGTACATTTCTACTAGCTGCAGATATATACACACTACAGGTCTGACTACAGTTTCCTATGTGTAAACTTATGCATGTTGGTGATGGGAATGTTACTGCTACATTAATATACATTGCATTTTTATTCATACACATTCATATCTGGCTCTGTTCAGCTACAGCATCCTGTTACATTTGCTTTATATGGCTCTAGACAACTGTGGATGTTTGGTATTTCATACAACCATACTATCTGCATATTGCAAATGTACAGCAACATATCCAAATTGTGGGACACACATTCCAGCTTCAGTACTTTATTCCACACATTTCACTGTTTGGTTTTGCCTGTCACATTCATTTCATTCTGTACTGACTGCAGTATACTTTATTCAGGAATTATTACAACTTTATTGGTGGATTCATACCTCTTTCTCACACTCTCACTTGTTTTATTTTTACAATTCAGGATGGTACTTAATTCTAGGCGTTATTGACATGTTTTACTTGGTTACAACAATCCTTTCCAACAGTCTCACTTGTGTCATGTTTCAGATTTTAAAAGGGGATATATTTCACACATGTGTTTTACTCAGCTTGTGTAGCTGTAATTTACAGCCTGCTGCAGGTTATGTACTATTACATTACAGGTGGAACATCTTTATTTCAGACTTGTTTCATTTTTATTTTTGGATTACAGGCTGCATCACACTTATGTAATCACACAGTACTAACAGAATCTCTCTTACACTGTTACTTGCACGTTTTATTAATAAGTGACTACACTGCACTCTTTTGCAAGCTGTCATACTTATATTTTTTAACACTTACAGGGAGAGAATTACTAACCTGCCTGGTGGCGCAACTGCACAAGCCTATCGGCATAGGCTCGACGATTCATGGAACGGACACCTGCAGCTGTAATATAAATGAAGTAATATTGGAATACACATCTCCATAATATCAGCTAGGTTAATTTCTTACATAAATAATTACATGTAACTTACTCAGTAGTGGGGCGTTGGGCATTTGCCGGGCCTCCTGGATCCAACGGTTCAGTTGGTCCTGCTTCTATCTCTTCAGGTCTGCATGGTGGTGACGGACCTGTTCACAAGTCCTTGGTATTCCTGTGGCACTGGTGAGATCATGTGCCAACCGGTCCCACGCCTCAGCCTTGTATGCTCCCCACAGGACCTGGCCCTGCATGAGTTGGGCCTCATGATCATGGATGAGGAGCCAAACCATATATTTGGACTCCTCAACGCCCCACCTCTGTGCCCGGAAGCAACTACCCTCTCCTACTCCTGCCATCCTGACTGCAAATCGATTCCACAATCAGTTATGCTGTGTATTCCCACCTATGGGGCTTATATATGCCATTTTTCCCGCACTTATCTGTGATTGGCCATTTTGGAAATGTATCAGCTTCACAAAACCTGCTTTGTCATGCTTCTTTTTCCATTCATTCCTATATATATATGCTAATATTGCATTTCTAAGAGCAAATATCATTTTTTTAAAAAAATTTTTTACAAAATCAAAAGATTGTATAGCCTTTAATGGATTTTTATACTCATCTATAGTCTACGTCATTTGTTTACTGCTTTTTTAATGTGTTGTGTATTTAAATATAAGTTTCTTTAAGAAACAATTAAGGCAGGTGCAATCTGATTGGTGCTTTTGAATTTGTGTTTGTGTAGGGAAGCATAAAATGGATGTATTTTATGATGGTTGTTATTGCTGATAAAGTTGAAGACGGAAACGTGAAGTTGACTGCGTTACTGTGATTTCTGTGTTTGCGAAACATTAAACTGGTCAATTTTTCTCCTGGACCTGGATTCATTTGTGTTCGGTGACTGTGGTGGCTGTTTCGATTATTAGTTTTATTTTCTACCACTTGCTGTATTTTGATTTTACTGGTCTTGATGGAGCTTCCACCGGGCGCAGATCACGGTCTCAGGGGTTTGGAAACAGGAGAACTTCGCAAACTGATTGGGCAGTTAACACAACTGGTGGAATTGTTAACGCCCATCAGCCAATCTATGGTCAAGTTAGTTACGCCGACCCTGGTTCCAGGGAACCAGGAAGCTATACAACAAACCAACGCGAGGGGAAAGAACACTGGTGCTAATTTCAAACCAACTAACATTGGTACTGAAGAGATTGAGAGTTGTGACACCAGCCTTGAAGGCTTCCCACATATTACCTTGGATTATTCCAACGAAGGAAATGTTATGGCGACAAGAACGAGGAGCCAAAGAAGTCAATCGCAGAGACTGCCAACCAATGACAAGACCAATACAGGTACTCAGAAATTAGTATCTGACATCTTAAATACCAAATATGACTTTAGTCACGAGCACAGTAATTCTAAATATAGTGCAGGGTACAGCACTATGCTTAATGACTTGGATTTTTTTCTTTTCAAATATAAACCACTTGATATGGTTAATGCATACTTAAAGCACTGTTTAACATTGAACATTGTTCCAAAGGGGTTGAGAGTGTGCAAATACCTGAATAATGTTTTTGAGGGGACAGAGTTTTTCAATGAGCTTATTGCTATTTTTGACAAATGTGGTTTCGACATTATGAAAGCTATCATTAAGAACAACGAAATACTAATGGATAAATTGCATCATGATATAGACAATATTAACAAAGCTATACTGGGTGAATTGATGTACACTGTAGAAGTAGAGAAGGTCAAATACCACAATTTACTCAAAAATGTTGAATTAAAATGTAAGGAAGTACAAGATAGAAAAATTGGGAAAATTAAAAGGGATTTGGATGAATATAAAAGCAAAACACACTATCCAAAACCTAAAACCCCAGCCAGGAAAGGTTTTGGTAACTGGGCTAGGGAGCAAAATGATGAGCAGGGATGGACTAACGAGGAAAACACAGAACAGGTTACAGACACTGAGGTCTTGCCCCCCGTAAGAAGATCTGAAAGGTTAATGAATCAGGAAAGAGTTGTGTACAATTCAAAAAACTACAGGGGCAGAGGGTGGAGGCCATTTGTGAGAAGGGATCAAGCCTGGCAGTAACTGAAGCTATTACTAATGTCATGTGTACTTGGACTTACAATGATTTTAACATTTTTAATTATTCAAATGTTAAGGTTGACAAATCTTGGTTTGACTTGTTTTCCAAGGGATTTACTTTCATCCCTAGACAAAAAAAACAGACATTTTTAGGCTTTTGTTAAATATAAAATTGTTCATAAGAAAGAAAAATCTGGAATTATTTTTCAAAGGTAAAATACGGGACCTTGATATGGGCAACTTAAGGCATAGAAGTACCTTCAATCCACCCATATACCCCCAACTCAGAAACTTTGAGTTGAAAGTGGAAAATGAAATAAGAGCATGTGTCGCAGGAAAATACACACACTCTAACTTAACATCTGCAGAAATGAGTACACTAAAAGATATTAGTAATAATCATGGTTTGAGAGTTATGAAACCTGACAAAGGTGGGGGAGTGGTAGTGATGGAATCAATTCTATATGAAGGTAAAATGATGAATTTGCTCAATGACACGGATAAATATTCAAGGGTTTCTATTACCGAAATCAATATTGCCCACAGAAAGATACAAACTGTGTTATATGACATGTTACTGGATGGTTCTATTGACAGTGATACACACAAGTACCTTAATGTGGAAAAACCAAGAATACCTTGTATCTTTGGTATTCCCAAGGTACACAAAGATAGTGTTGATCCACCATTAAGGCCTATTGTATCAGCTGAAGGTTCCATGACTTCACCTTTAGCAAAATTTGTGGACCTAAAAGTAAAAAGTGTTTTAGAAGGCATCAACCACATTTTAAAGGATTCCTGGGATTTCTTAAGGAAATTACAACCTTCGATATTTTCAGAGAATCTTTCATTTGGTACCATGGATGTAACAGATTTATTTGGACGTATTCCACACGAGGTGGGTTTACTTTGGTTTGAAGAAATGCTTGTTGACAGTCAGAAGCTGGAGCAAAAAGATTTTAGGAATGTTCTCACCCTGATGGAAATTGTGTTAAAGAACAACTTCTTATACTTTCAGGGTGAGTATTTCAAACAGGAAAAAGGTGTGGCCATGGGGGCCCATTGTGCCCTGAGTTATGCCAATATAATTATGGCGTATTGGGAGAACAAATTTCTACTTAACTCTTCTTTTTGCAATCAATGGGCCTTGTACACCAGATTCCTTGATGATTTGTGTTTTCTCTGGCATGAAGATCAAGATGATTTTTTCAAACTTTTTAACTATGTCAACATGACCACAAGTTTTTTGAAGTTTACACAACATTTTGATCATCAGGAATTGAGATACCTGGACGTCTCTGTAGGTAAGAGGGATGGCGCATTTACATCACGGGTGCATAGAAAGGATACATTTTCCAATTCTTACCTACACTACACTAGTTGCCATCCACCCCACCAAAAGAAGGGTGTGGTGAAGGGGCAGCTTGTGCGTTTAAGTAGGATGACATCTGATAACCAAATATTTTTGGAAGAGGTCAACTACCTTAGGGGATTATTTATCAGCAGAGGGTATCCACAGGAATTATTTAACAACATTTTTGAAGAAGTTAACATCAAAAGGGAGGATACTTTTGCCCCTATATTAGGTAAGGTTATCACTATTAAACTAGAAACATCAGGAAAGTAGACTACCGATCAATATGGGACAGGTCTTGTTACTACCTTTGATGGACAGTCAGCATTCATTAGAAAGATTTTTATGAGAGAGTGGAATAACTTTTCTTCAATATCTGATTTAGATTATATCTTTGAAAACAAATTAACTTTCACTTATAGAAAGGGAATGTCCATTAAGAATATGCTGGGAAATGGCTTTAATGCTGAGTTCAGGAACAAGAACAGCAAATCAAAGAAAGGAGTATTTAAGTGTGGCAGATGCAGTTATTGTATATACTTAGCTTGTGGGGATTATCTTTATCTGCAAGCTAGGGGTAGAAAGCTTTTTTTGAATACCTTTGTAAACTGTGACACCAAAGGTATAATTTACATTGCCACTTGCAAAAAATGTGATGCATTCTATATAGGGAAAAGCGAAAGGAAGCTCAAACAGAGAATTTACGAGCATGTATATGATATCAGAGTTAAGAACGAAAAAAATGCATTATGTAAACATGCTTTGAAATGTGGAACTGTAGGATATCAATTCTTTGTATTGGAGGTAGTACCCACGAATCCTAGGGGAGGCATGTGGGAAACCCTTATAGAATATTGTGAGTTATACTGGCAAGTGGTTTTAGATGCAAGTAGAAATGTGGGGCTTAATGATATGGTGTCTTTAGCACCAGTCTTAAAACTAAGAGCTGCAAAACTTTAAACAGACATGTTTTTTAGATTTATGATTACATTTTGGTCAGTGAATATTATATTTACAGTAATGAAACAGCTTCATTTTTTACCTTATCTGATGACAAAAAACACATTGTTTAGGGTTTAGTTTTTTAGAAATACCACTAGATGGAGCTAGATATTACATCAGCAGTACCTATTATGTTGGTCTCACTGAACTGATATTAGCTTATGTTATACAATGGTTTATTCAATGTTTTTAATTTTTTTAAAAATATTTTTTAACAAAACCAAAAGATTGTACAGCTTTTTATGGATTTTTATACTCATCCATAGTATACGTTATTTGTTTACTGCTTTTTTAATGTGTTGTGTATTTAAATACAAGTTTCTTTAAGAAACAATTAAGGCAGGTGCAATCTGATTGGTACTTTTGAATTTGTGTTTGTGTGGGGAAGCATAAAATTGATGTATTTTATGACGGTTGTTATTGCTGATAAAGTTGAAGACGAAAACGTGAAGTTGACTGCGTTACTGTGATTTCTGTACTTGCGAAACATTAAACTGGTCAATTTTTCTCCTGGACCTGGATTCATTTGTGTTCGGTGACTGTGGTGGCTGTTTCGATTATTAGTTTTATTTTCTACCACTTGCTGTATTTTGATTTTACATAAAATATAATTTTATATATGTACATATATGTCAGGGAATTGTTTCATGCTTATTCCACTAGAAATAAAAATTGATGTTGTGGGGGCTCGAACCGTGACTGCCTCATCTTCAGACGACATCTCTACTGTTATGCTATTGCTTCTTGGCTTACTTTGCATATTTAGATCTTATATGCTTTTCCACTGACTGCTAGCTGTGGCTAAGCGACGGGCACACTCGCGCTAACGAGCGCAATTATGGGCAAACATCTTTAGAACTTATAAAAAAAATATAACATGTTCATTCTTACTTTTTATGTTTATAGTCTGTGGGGCCATGTGTTGTGTTGTGTTTGTTGACATTTGCGCGGACTCTCTCATGGGGGTTTACTTTCGGGACTGTTCCTCTTCTGGGGGCATGTCCGTTTGCAGGACTCGCCCTGCGGACACGCCCCCTACTTTCTTGCACGGACCGTGTTAGCCTTGGCTGTGAGTTAGCTTGCCCTCATGAATATGCATGGCATGCTGACGTCACGCTGTTTAACTGCAGCCTCCGTGTAAGACTTGTAACTCTTACACGGAGGCTTCGTGAATCCTGCCCTATATCTATCTATATATATATATATATATATATATATATATATATATACTACGCTGAATCTAATTTTAAAAAATGTCACGATTTAAAAAGTTAAAAAAATATATATATTTTAAATGGCTCCCTGACAGAAGTTCAACACACAATAATGTGAATCCTGAAAGTACAATTTTAAGTATGATTTAAGAGTAGTAGCAGCAAATTTCAAAAAAAATTGTTGTTTCACATTTAAATAATTTTTTTTGCAGTGTCCAAGATGTCTGCATCCCCACTGTGGTAGGACTCGGCAAAATTATCCTCTTGCTAGTTATATATACTAACTCTAAGATCATTATACCTCAGAGAAAAGGGAATAGTCTGAGATACAGCAAATTTTGAATTTGCACATTGCATGGAAATTCTTACAGTTCTAGGGACCACTGTTATAGGTTCATAGGTTCATAGGTTTATACTAGGCTATCTGCCCTAAGGCATTTATAAGCCTAGCCCAAATTATTGTGGCTTACGCCACCCCTTATATGAAAAAATACTGTGCCCATTAGTTTGTTGTGCCTCTGTCCAGCAGTAACACATAGTTGATTCCTGGGGTAAACCTACAATCTCCCATCCACAGGTCTAGATTTCTCTTGAACAGAGACAGCGAGGTGCTCTGCCTCACATGGACCGGGATTTTATTCCACAGCATAGGGAGTCTCTGAGTGATAAATCTATCCCTCCAGCACATCCTATTTATATCCGTGCTAAGGTTTAAGTCGCTTGCTCTAGTGGTTTTGGTGGATTTGGATTTTTTGAGGTGGAGCATGTCCATTAATTCCGGGTTGGACATGGCCTTGTATGTCAGGCACATGTCACCTCTGAGCAGACGGTATGCGACTGAATAGAGCTGGAGTTTCTTCAATCTGGCAGCAAATGACAGACTTTGGAGTCCTTTATCCTTTTGGTGAGGAACTTTTGGGGTCTCTCCAATTGCTGCAGATGTCGGGTGAGATACATCCCGAATGGGGCATTGTACTCGATCATTGGTCTGATAAGTGAAGAGTACAGGGGAACAATGACCTCACTAGATCTGGATGTGAATCCTTCATGATCAGGTGGGCAATGTAGAAGGTCTTTCTAACCACTTTAGCAATGTGAGTGTCAAAGAAAGGCCACTGTCAACCTGGGTCCCCAGGTCCCTGATAACCTCTTCTGTGCTTAGTGGATTGCCACCTATATGGTAGCTTAGGGTTACCTTGTTTTCCCGAAGGGTATGACTATACATTTTTGGCGTTTAACTTCAGGCCATGGCTCTGGCACCAGCTATCTGTTTCCGTGAGTCCTTCTGAAGGATATCCGTGTCCGATGCACTTTCCACTATGGCCCAGTTTGCAGTCGTCTGCAAACTTTGTCAGCCAAAGTCCTCCCATGTTGGCCTGTACTTCTGAGAAGTAGATGCCAAACAATAGGGGCCAAGGACCGAGCCCTGTGGGACACCACTTGTGACCAGCTTGGAGTCTGACACAGCGCCAGCAACTCTAACCCTGTGGGTTCTGTCCTTAAGCCAGTTTGCAACCCATCTTGTGACATATGGGTTTACATTTAAGCTGGTAAGTTTTTCTACAATACCCGAGTGGGGTATTGTGTCGAAGCCTTTGCAAGGTCAAGGTAGGCTGTATGGACTGCCTTTCCCTCATCAATGGCCTTGGTGACTGTTTGAAGAAGTCAACCAAGTTCAAAAGGCATGATCTTCCCTTGACAAAGCCAAACTGGGTCGGGTCCAATGTCTGCAAGTCCCCTATATCTTTGTTTATGAGCTCCATTATGATCCTCTCCATAGCTTTGCAGACTAGACTTGTTAAGCTTATGGGGCGGTAATTACCAGGGTCCGTAGAGGCACCGCCTTTGTGTAGTGGGACCACAGTTGCCGTACGCCACTCCTTGGGCACGTATCCTGTGGTAAGGCTGAGATTAAACAGCTGCCTTATGTGCGGGTTTAATTCCTCATTTAGCTCGTGTAGCACACAGCCGGGACACCATCCGGTCCCAGTGATGCTGTGTTTTTAGCTTTAGAGAGCAGCTTTCACCTGCGCATTTGAGATGTCCGGGAGGCTACACTCGGCTGGGATAGTTATCTCTCCTTTAGGGGAGAGGGTGAAGTTTGCACTGAACCTGTCTGCCAGTATGTTGGCAATGTCTGTGGGTTCAGTGATTTTTGTATCATTTTGGACTAATTCTGAGCATATCTGGGAGTTTCCACCCAGGTTCCTAACATAGCTGAAAAAGGCCTTATGATTGTCCTTTGAATCCATGGCAATTTTCTCTCAAAATTGGCCTTAGTTGATTTTATGAGTGCTCGTATTTTTACTAATAATGATCAGGGCTGACTTCCCTTTTATGGATTTTGTTCTATCATGTAATAGCTTTCTCCTCTTATTGTAAAGTTTGTTAATGGCTGGGGTCCACCAGACTGGACGTTTGCCCTTTGTGGAAAGAGTCTTGGTTTTATTTGGGATTGCCTGATCCATGCAGTCCTGGAGGTGTTCATAGAAGGCATTTGTAAGGGCTTCCGCAGCTTGGGTTGTGGTTTCCTCTGGCTCAGGGGCCTTGAAGGATACCACACCAGTCTTGAGTAGTGTGAAGTTTGCTTTACAGAAGTTCTTCACTATGGTCTTTTTTGCTTGGGGTGGGGGCGGGATGTGGATTTCCAGTGAGATTAGTTTATGATCAGATCTCACCAATGAGGGATATACTTCCGGTGTGGTCTTCAAACATATAATGTGAATCTTTTTAATCACTTCCAGTGTATATAACAGTGTTCATCAATGCCAAACATTTGCTGAATATGTATTTGCCCCATCCTGAGGAAATATACCTACATGAGTTTTGCCCTTACAGATAAAGTAGTACAAGGGACTGTAAATTCACTTTCACTAGCAATAAAATGGTAATAATCACTTCAGTAATGCAATACTTCCTGTTAGTATTTGTCAGTAGAAACTTAAACTATCAAATGCAATTGTAAAGAAATGAAGTAATAGGTTACCTCAGAATTCTACACCAATTACCCAACCTAGTGAAGTAAATACATCACATATATATTCACAGGTCACAGAAATACCTCACAAAGAGGATTACTGGCCTCAAACAGATGCCCTACACAGATCGTCTCAAAAAACTCCAGCTTTACTCTGTTGCATATCGCCTACTCATAGGCGATCTCTGTCTAACATACAAAGCTATGTCAAACCCAAAGCTGTTGGACATGCTCCACTTAAAGAAATCCCAATCCCTCCAAGCTACATGCTCTAGGGACCTAAACCTTGTCACCGCAATAAACAGAACATGCTGGAGGGATAGATTCCTGTCCCAGAGACTTCCCATACTCTGGAACAAGTTACCCATCTATATCAAACAAAGCTACTCATTAGCACTCTTCAAGAAAAATCTTGATGATTGGATGGGAGATAGGAAATTCACCCCAGGGATCACTTCTGTGGCTCTGCTTGACAGGGGCACAGGAAAATAATTTTCTTGGGTGGCAAAAGCCAGGGTACCATTTGGCTAGGCTTATATAGGCCCTAGGGCCAATAGCCTAGTACCTACCTATGTGTGTGTGTGTGTGTGTGTGTGTGTGTGTGTGCATATATATATATATATATATATATATATATATATATATATGTGTGTGTGTGTGTGAGAGACGCATGTATGTGTATCTACATATGGTTATGTACATGTACATATATGTATAAAGATTCTGATCATACAGAAGACAAGAATATACACTGTATGTTGTGGAAAAATCAACTGTGATGCATAGTTGAAAAGATTGTTCTGTCTGTATTTTCAGGGACAATAAAGTTGTAGTACCTCTATGAGATTCAGTTATACATGTCAACAGACTATACTGTACTTGTGGTTCTGTGACACTGTTGAGGGATTATAAAAAAGTAGTTTGTTTTGTTTTTATATACTTATATGTTAGTAGATCAGCATTTAGCATCTGGGCATAATGCTGTACTTGTAATCTGCAGAAGAAGATAAATGTATAACCATAGGTTAAGATATTTGTGGCAACCTTATGATCATTATTTTTTCACATTACTTATGCACTGGAATGTGTTTACGTATCTGCAAGGTTGTTTATTTATTTATACACATATATACACAACACACACAGACACACACACACACACACACACACACACACACACACACACACACACACACACACAATTACATATTTATTGTAGCAAGCTATGATACTAACTACATAAACTAAATTGATTATTAATATTTCAATTTAGGCTCTAATGAAGTCAAAAGTTTGTATTGAAATTTGATGCATCAAACCAGGATAATATAACAAAACCAGAATGCAAGCTAAAACATTTCAGTATATCATATGTCAGTTAAAATGGTAATAATGTACATCCTGAACTCAAAATTCTTGTACAGTAATAAAGTTACTCTGTGATTTGATTGTGAAAGAGAAGAAAGAATAAGGCAATATATATATATATATATCTATATCTATATATATGTATATATATTTTTTATTTTATTTTATTTTATTTTACATTTGTTTACCAGGAGTGTCCAAATGGGCTGAAGCCCATTTTCAGCACAGGCCCGGGGAGAAAAGCTCCAGTCTAGTAAAAATTCAACAGAGATGAATGTTGACTAACATGAATAATACTAAAGAGACACATAGAGCAACAGAGCAACAAAAAACAAATACTATACACTAATGTGCAGTATACATTCCAAATATACTGCACAATAATGTGCAGTATACATTCCAAATATACTATGCAATAATGTGCAGTATACATTCCAAATATACTATACATTAATGTGCAGTATACATTCCAAATATACTATACAATAATGTGCAGTATACATTACAAATATACTGTACAATAATGTGCGGTATACATTCCAAATATACTATGCGATAATGTGCAGTATACATTCCAGATATGCTATGCAATCATGTGCAGTATACGTTCCAAATATACTATGCAATAATGTGCAGTATAAGCTCCAGAATTACTATGCAATAATGTGCAGTATACATTCCAAATATACTTTACAATAATGTGCAGTATACATTCCAAATATCCTATGCAATAATGTGCAGTACACGTTCCAAATATACTTTACAATGATGTGCATTCTATGTTCCAAATATACTATACAATAATGTGCAGCATATATTCCAACTTCCAACTATACTATACAATAATGTGCGGTATACATTACAAAAATTAAAACCAACTACCCTATCTGCAGATCTACTCCCAGCAGAGTATTTACAAAAAGCAGCTGATGCTGTAGCATACCCAATATCCATCCTGATCAATAGCACCATATTTGAAGCTTCCATCCCCTCCATTTGCAAGATATCCCATGTTATCGTAATCCATATAGGAGGCAGCTCCACTGAGCTCTCAAATTACAGACCCATAGCTATCCTGTCTCCACTAGCCAAAATTATGGAAAACTGTATACATAGATAACTCCTGAACTATCTTATCATGAACAAACATCTGACAAATTCTCAACATGGGTTTAAACCATACAATAGTACCTCCACTGCCCTTCTCTCCTTCACTAACATCATAAATCAAAACTGAAACAATAATAAACTTTCCTCAGCCATCTTTTTAGACCTTTCCAAGGCCTTTGACATGGTAAACCACAAACTACTTATACCAATACTGAAATCCATTTCCCTAGACACCCAAGCTATCCATTGGTTCCAATAATACCTGAGTGGTAGGCAACAGGCAGCCCTATGGAAGAATAACCTATCCACCCTTTTACCTATCACTCTAGGAGTCCCCCAGGGCTCCATCTTAGGACCTCTCTTATTTTCTATATTTATTAACAATCTGCACAAGGTCATCCCAGATGCTATCTGTATTCAATACACGGATGACTCAACTCTTATATGCTCAGCCACATCCCCAACTGAGTTGCAGTCTTTATCCCAAAATGCTTTTAATACAGTTGAAAATTGGCTTCTTAATCGCTGTCTCATGTTAAATCCCAACAAAACTAAGTTGCTGCTATTCTCCCCATCTCAAAGGTCTACCGGACCAACCTTCACCATAAAATCTAACAATGGCACCATTATTTCTCCAGATCCCTCGACCAAGCTCCTAGGTGTAATAGTTGACAATAACCTTAAGTCTGACTTGCATATTAACCATATGATTAAAACAGTTAATAAAAAACTTGGTTCTCTCTACAAGATTAAACCCTTCCTAACTCCCCTAGCTAGGACTGTTATTGCCCGCACTCACCCCCTTTCTTCCCTCTTTTATGTCTCCCCTTATTCACAAACTTGAGTAAAACTAACTTGAACAAATACACTAGCTGCTATAATCATTTTGCCAGATTTGCCACTGGTACAGCCTATAGAACCCACCACTGTCTCAACCTTAATCAACATGGGTGGATTGAACTACCTAACCTACTTAAGGTCAACCAAATAGTCACTGCCCATAAGACTCTCTACCAGCCCGAACACATGTTCTTAAAAGCCTTATCACCCACTACCAGAACCTCATGGCCTCTCCGATCCGCCAACAAAATGTTAGTTTATACTTTCAAATCTAGCAACCCAGCTGGGGAAGCTCTGTTCACCAACAATGTTGACAAAATATGGAACTCACTTCCTGCTGACCTAACATCTGAGCCCTCACTACCCCAATTCAAGAAAAATCTTATACAATTCTTTAAAACACGATGGCTATGTCCTTGCTTTACTCCTAACTTCCACCCCCTCAACCATGCAGCTTTGAAGACTTCTTGCCTCTAAGTGAGTAGATCTTAGTTATTGGGTTAATGATCCAGTAGCTCCATATTTAATTGTGGAACCAAGTGATGTTATATCCTTCTAAAGAATGTCAGTCTGTATGGAAATTGTAAAAAAGTTATATATATGTATATATGATAAAGTCTTTGTAGTATGTATGTAGTCTGATTGTAGTATATAGTATGGAGCTTTTCTCCCCAGGCCTCCACTGAAAATGGACATGTATCCAGCTGGACTATCCCGGTCAACAAATGTGAAATAATGTGCAGTATATGTTCCAAATGAACTATTCAATAATGTGCAGTATACATTCCAAATATAGAATACAATTACATGCAGTATACATTCCAAATATACTATGCAATAATGTGCAGTATACATTCCAAATATACTATTCATTAATGTGCAGTATACATTCCAAATATACTATACAATAATATGCAGTATATATTCCAAATATACTATACAATAATGTGCAGTATACATTCCAAATATACTATCAGATAAAGTGCAGTATACATTCCAAATATACTATACATTAATGTGCAGTATACATTACAAATATACTATCAGATAAAGTGCAGTATACATTCCAAATATACTATACATTAATGTGCAATATACATTACAAATATACTATACAGTAATGTGCAGTATACATTACAAATATACTATGCAATAATGTTCAGTATACATTGCAAATATACTATACAATAGTGATGTAGTATACATTCCAACTATATTATACATTAATGTGTAGTATACATTACAAATATACTATGCAATAATGTGCAGTATACATTACAAATATACTATGCAATAATTGCACTATACATTGCAAATATACTATACAATAATGTGTAGCATACATTCCAAATACACTATGCAATAATGTGCGGTATACATTCCAAATATACTATACAATAATGTGTGGTATACATTACAAATATACTATACATTAATGTGCAGTATACATTACAAATATACTATACATTACTACACGGTATACATTACAAATATAGTATACAATAATGTGCAGTATATATTCCAAATATAGTATGCAATAATGTGCAGTATACATTCCAAATATACTATGCAATAACGTGCAGTATACATTCCAAATATACTATGCAATAATGTGCGGTATACATTGCAAATATACTATACATTAATGTGTGGTATACATTACAGCCTTAATCAACTTGGGTGTATTGAACTACCTGACCTACTTAAGGTCAACCAACTAGACGTTGCCCATAAAACTCTCTACCAGCCTGAACACACTCCTGTTCTTAAAAGCCTTATCACCCACTACCAGAACATCATGGCCTTTCCAATCTGCCAGTAAAATGTTAGTTTACACTTTCAAATCTAACAACTCAGCTGGGGAGTCTCTGTTCGCCAACTCTGTTGGCAAAACATAGAACTCACTTCCTGCTGACCTAATATCTGAGCCCTCACTACCCCAGTTCAAGAAAAAACTTCTACAATTTTTTAAAACATGATGGCTATGTTCTTGCTTTACTCCTGACTAACTTCCACCCCCTCAACTGTGCACCTTTGAGGACTTCTTGCCTCTAAGTTTGTAGATCTTAGTTATTTGGTTAATAATCCAGCAGCTCTGTATTAAATTGTGAAACCAAGTAATGTTATATCCTTCTAAAGAATGTCAGTCTGTATGGAAATTGTAAAATAGTTATATATATATATGTATATATGATAAAGTCTTTGTAGTATGTATGTAGTGTATAGTATGGAGCTTTTCTCCCCAGGCCTCCACTGAAAATGGACATATATCCAGCTGGACTATCACAATCAAAAAATGTAAAATAGTGTTCAGTATATGTTCCAAATGTACTATTCAAAAATGTGCAGTATACATTCCAAATATAGAATACAATTATGTGCAGTATACATTCCAAATATACTATACAATAATGTGCAGTATATATTCCAAATATACTATACATTAATGTGTAGTATACATTCCAAATATACTATACAATAATATGCAGTATACATTCCAAATATACTATACATTAATGTGCAGTATACATTACAAATATACTATACAGTAATTTGCAGTATACATTACAAACATACTATGCAATAATGTGCAGTGTACATTGCAAATATTCTATACAATAATGATGTAGTATACATTCCAACTATACTATACATTAATGTGCAGTATACATTACAAATATACTATGCAATAATGTGCGGTATACATTATAAATATACTATGCAATAATTGCAGTATGCATTGCAAATATACTATACAATAATGTGCAGCATACATTCCAAATACACTATGCAATAATGTGCAGTATACATTCCAAATATACTATACAATAATGTGCGGTATACAGTGCAAATGTACTATACAATAATGTACGGTATACATTACAAATGTACTATACATTAATGTGCGGTATACATTACAAACATACTATACATTAATGTGCGGTATACATTACAAATATAGTATACAATAATGTGCAGTATACATTCCAAATATACTGTGCAATAATGTGCAGTATACATTACAAATATACTATATAATAATGTGCAGTATACATTCCAAATATAGTATACAATAATGTGCAGTATACATTCCAAATACACTATGCCATAATGTGCCGTTTACATTCGAAATATACTATACAATAATGTGCGGTATACATTACAAATATCTTCTTCGTCTTTTGGCTTTTCCCAGTTAGGGGTCGCCACAGCGGATCACCTGTCTGCTCATGATTGGCAGTGGAGTTTTTACGGTGTCGAGTTGCCAGCCCGGTGCCCAACCTTCCACTGAAGGCACATACATGCACACACTCACAGTTAGGGCCAATTTGGAGTGTCCAATCCACCTACAGCATGTCTTTGGGATGTGGGAGGAAACCGGAGCAACTGGAGGAAACCCATGCGACCACAGGGAGGACATGCAGACTCCGCACAGAAGGCACCCCAGCCAAGGATTGAACCGGAGAACCTCTTGCTGTGAGGCGACAATGCTAACCACTGCACCACCGTGGCTGCCCTGGTATACATTACAAATATACTATACATTAATGTGCGGTATACATTACAAATATACTATACAATAATGTGCGGTATACATTACAAATATACTATACATTAATGTGCAGTGTACATTAGAAATATACTATACATTAATGTGCGGCATACATTACAAATATACTATACATTAATGTGCAGTATACATTACAAATATAGTATACACTAATGTGCAGTATACATTATAAATATAATATGCAATAATGTGCATTATACGTTACAAATATAGTATACAATAATGTGCAGTATACACTCCAAATACACTATGCAGTAATGTGTGATATACATTACAAATATACTATGCAATAATGTGCGGTATATATTACAAATATACTATACACTAATGTGCAGTATACGTTATAAATATAATATAACATAATGTGCAGTATACATTCCAAATATAGTATACAAAAATGTGCGGTATACATTACAAATATACTATACATTAATGTGCAGTATACATTACAAATATACTATACATTAACGTGCGGTATACTTTACAAATATACTATATCATAATGCGCAGTATACATTACAAATATACTATATAATAATGTGTGGTATACATTACAAATATACTATACATTAATGTGAGGTATACATTACAAATATAGTACACAGTAATGTGCAGTATACATTCCAAATATACTATGCAATAATGTGCAGTATACATTCCAAATATACTATATAATAATGGCAGTATACATTCCAAATATACTATACAATAATGTGCGGTATACATTCCAAATATACTATACATTAATGTGCGGTATACATTACAAATATACTATACATTAATGTATGGTATACATTCCAAATATACTATATCATAATGTGCAGTATACGTTCCAGATATACTATGCAATAATGTGCAGTATACATTCCAAATATACTATACATTAATGTGCGGTATACATTCCAAATATACTATACATTAATGTGTGGTACACATTACAAATATACTATACATTAATGTGCTGTATACATTCCAAATATACTATACATTAATGTGTGGTATACATTCCAAATATACTATACATTAATGTGCAGTATACATTCTAAATATACTATACAATAATGTGCGGCATACATTTCAAATATACTATACATTAATGTGCGTTATACATTACAAATATACTATATCATAATGTGCAGTATACGTTTCAGATATACTATGCAATAATGTGCAGTACATATTCCAAATATACTATACATTAATGTGCGGTATACATTCCAAATATACTATACAATAATGTGCGGTATACATTCCAAATATACTATACAATAATGTGCTGTATACATTCCAAATATACTATACATTAATGTGCGGTATACTTTCCAAATATACTGTACATTAATGTGCAGTATACATTACAAATATACTCTACATTAATGTTCGGTATACATTACAAATATACTATATCATAATGTGCAGTATACGTTCCAGATATACATGCAATAATGTACGGTATACATTACAAATATACTATACATTAATGTGCAGTATACATTCCAAATATACTATACATTAATGTGCAGTATACATTCCAAATATTCTATACATTAACGTGCGGTATACTTTACAAATATACTATATCATAATGCGCAGTTTACATTACAAATATACTATATAATAATGTGTGGTATACATTACAAATATACTATACATTAATGTGAGGTATACATTACAAATATAGTACACAGTAATGTGCAGTATACATTCCAAATATACTATGCAATAATGTGCAGTATACATTCCAAATATACTATATAATAATGGTGGTATACATTCCAAATATACTATACAATAATGTGTGGTATACATTCCAAATATACTATACATTAATGTGTGGTATACATTACAAATATACTATACATTAATGTATGGTATACATTCCAAATATACTATATCATAATGTGCAGTATACGTTCCAGATATACTATGCAATAATGTGCAGTATACATTCCAAATATACTATACAGTAATGTGCGGTATACATTCCAAATATACTATACATTAATGTGTGGTACACATTACAAATATACTATACATTAATGTGCTGTATACATTCCAAATATACTATACATTAATGTGTGGTATACATTCCAAATATACTATACATTAATGTGCAGTATACATTCTAAATATACTATACAATAATGTGCGGTATACATTTCAAATATACTATACGTTAATGTGCGGTATACATTACAAATATACTATATCATAATGTGCAGTATACGTTTCTGATATACTATGCAATAATGTGCAGTACACATTCCAAATATACTATACATTAATGTGCGGTATACATTCCAAATATACTATACAACAATGTGCGGTATACATTCCAAATATACTATACAATAATGTGCTGTGTACATTCCAAATATACTATACATTAATGTGCGGTATACTTTCCAAATATACTGTACATTAATGTGCAGTATACATTACAAATATACTCTACATTAATGTTCGGTATACATTACAAATATACTATATCATAATGTGCAGTATACGTTCCAGATATACGTACAGTAATGTACGGTATACATTACAGATATACTATACATTATTTTGAGGTATAGATTCCAAATATACTATACATTAATTTGCAGTACACATTACAAATATACTATACATTAATGTGCAGTATACATTACAAATATAGTATACAATAATGTGCGGTATTCATTACAAATATACTATACATTAATGTGTGGTATACATTACAAATATAGTATACAATAATTTGCGGTATACATTACAAATATACTATACATTAATGTGTGGTATACATTACAAATATAGTAAAAATAATGTGCAGCATACATTCCAAATATACTATGCAATAATGTGCAGTATACATTACAATTATACTATATAATAATGTGCGGTGTACATTACAAATATACTATACATTAATGTGTGGTATACATCCAAATACACTATACATTAATGTGCAGTATACATTCCAAATATACTATGCAATAATGGGCCCTATACATTACAAATATACTGTACATTAATGTGTGGTATACATTCCAAATATGCTGTACATTAATGTGTGGTATACATTACAAGTATACTATACATTAATGGGCGGCATACATTACAAATATAGTATACAATAATGTGCAGTATACATTCCAAATACGCTATGCAATAATGTGCAGTATACATTCCAAATATACTATATGATAATGTGCAGTATACATTCCAAATATACTATACAATAATGTGCGTTATACATTAGAAATATACTATACATTAATGTGTGGTATACATTCCAAATATACTCTACATTAATGTGCGGTATACATTCCAAATATACTACACATTAATGTGCGGTATATATTACAAATATACTATATTATAATGTGCAGTATACATTCCAAATATACTATACATTAATGTGAGGTATGCATTAGAAATATACTATATAATAATGAGCGGTATACATTCCAGATATACTATACATTAATGTGCGGTATACATTCCAAATGTACTATACATTAATGTGGGGTGTACATTACAAATATACTATATAATAATGTGTGGTATACTTTACAAATATACTATACATTAATGTACGGTATACATTACAAATATACTATACATTAATGTGCGATATACATTATAAATATACTATATAATAATGTGTAGTATACATTCCAAATATACTATACATTAATGTGCGGTATACATTACAAATATACTGTATAATAATGTGTGGTATACATTCCAAATATACTATACATTAATGTGCAGTATACATTACAAATATACTATATAATAATGTACGGTTTACATTCCAAATATACTATATAATAATGTGTGTTATAAATTACAAATATACTATACATTAATGTGTGGTATACATTACAAATATACTATACCGTAATGTGCAGTATACATTAAAAATATACTATATAATAATGTGCTGTATACATTCCAAATATACTATACATTAACGTGTGTTATACATTACAAATATACTTTATAATAATGTGCGGTATACATTCCAAATATACTATGCATTAATATGCGGTATACATTCCAAATATACTATACATTAATGTGTGGCATACATTACAAATATACCATATAATAATGTGCAGTACACATTACAAATATACTATACTTTAATGTGCATTATACATTACAAATATGCTATATAATAATGTGCAGTATACATTCCAAATATACTATACATTAATGTGTGGTATACATTACAAATATACGATATAATAATGTGCGGTATACATTACAAATATACTGTACATTAATGTGCAGTATACATTACACAGGGGTGGGAGGATGACATAATGGTTAAGGTGTTTATCTTAAAGACACAAGGTGCGGGGTTTGATTCTTACATGAGGTAATTGGCTAGGCTTGAAGTGGCCCCAAAAGGCAGTTAGCCTAGTACTACTCTATGAACCTACTCTATGAACCTATGAACCTATATACTATATAATGTGCAGTATACATTACAAATATGCTATACATTAATGTGCGGTATACATTACAAATATACTATATAATAATGTGCAGTATACATTCCAAATATACTATACATTAATGTGTGGTATACATTACAAATATTATATATAATAATGTGTGGTATACTTTACAAATATACTATACATTAATGTACGGTATACATTACAAATATACTACACATTAATGTGCGATATACATTATAAATATACTATATAATAATGTGTAGTATACATTCCAAATATACTATACATTAATGTGCGGTATACATTACAAATATACTGTATAATAATATGCGGTATACATTACAAATATACTATACATTAATGTGTAGTATACATTACAAATATACTATATAATAATGTACGGTATACATTACAAATATACTATATAATAATGTGCGTTATACATTACAAATATACTATACATTAATGTGTGGTATACATTACAAATATTCTATACAGTAATGTGCGTTATATATTCCAAATATACTATACATTAATGTGCAGTATACATTCCAAATATACTATGCATTAATATGCAGTATACATTAGAAATATACTATATAATAATGTGCGGTATACATTCCAAATATACTATATAATAATGTGTGTTATACATTACAAATATACTATATATTGATGTGTGGTATACATTACAAATATACTATACATTAATGTGCAGTATATATTCCAAATATACTATACATTAATGTGCAGTATACATTCCAAATATACTATACATTAATGTTCGGTATACATTCCAAATATACTATACATTAATGTTCGGTATACATTCCAAATATACTATACATTAATGTGCAGTATATATTACAAATATACTATACATTAATGTGCAGTATACATTCCAAATATACTATACATTAATGTTCGGTATACATTCCAAATATACTATACATTAATGTGCGGTATACATTACAAATATACTATACATTAATGTGTGGTATACATTAAAAATATACTATATAATAATGTGCAGTATACATTCCAAATATACTATACATTAATGTGCGGTATACATTACAAATATACTGTATAATAATGTGCGGTATACATTACAAATATACTATGCTATACATTAATGTGCAGTATACATTACAAATGTACTATATGATAATGTACGGTATACATTACAAATATACTATATATTAATGTGCGTTATACATTACAAATTTACTATACATTAATGTGTGGTATACATTACAAATATACTATACAGTAATGCGCGTTATATATTCCAAATATACTATACATTAATGTGCAGTATACATTCCAAATATACTATGCATTAATGTGCAGTATACATTAGAAATATACTATATAATAATGTGCGGTATACATTACAAATATACTATATAATAATGTGCGTTATACATTACAAATGAACTATACATTGATGTGTGGTATACATTACAAATATACTATACATTAATGTGCAGTATATATTCCAAATATACTATACATTAATGTGCAGTATACATTCCAAATATACTATACATTAATGTGTGGTATACATTAAAAATATACTATATAATAATGTGCAGTATACATTCCAAATATACTATACATTAATGTGTGGTATACATTACAAATATACTATATAATAATGTGCAGTATACATTACAAATACAATGACACATAAAACTATATACATGACAGACTTGTTAATACCAAATAGTAGACAGTGGTGACAATTCTTGTAAAGACCAGAATGAGCTGCAGGATAGTAGTGTGAATACAAAATAGGAGACAGGTAATATAGTTCTTATAAAAACAAGGTTCTGCTACAGTCAATGACTATGCTAGTCCAAGGGAGGCAATAAGAAAAGGTAAGATAAAATGCAAGAAGGGGAGTGAGAAAGAGATCAAGGTAGAGAAAGAAAAGTGAAATGAGAGTTAGATAAAAGAAGAGAAGAAGAAAAGAGTGAAGAAGCGGCATCAGTGTTTGGTATGCAATGTTTAATATACAAAGGAGAAGAAATGAGCATGAAATAGGGAGTTTGGAGTTAGAATGAAGTAATGTCAGGTCAGCCTGGAGTTTTACAGATATATAGTGTTGTCGCCTCACAGCAAGAGGTCCTCCGGTTCAATTCTCGGCTGGGGTGCCTTCTGTGGGGAGTCTGCATGTCCTCCCTGCGTTCGTGTGGGTTTCCTCTGGGTGCTCCCGTTTCCTCCCACATTCAAAGCCATGCATCTTGAACATTTCTCCCCAGGCCTCCACTGAAAATTGGCTTCATTCCAAGTCGGACTTTCCCTGTTAACAAATGTTTAATAAAGAAATATATAAGGGAGAAAGATATGAACACATACATTTAACACAGACATTTAAAGGGCATTTTACCTTACATCACATTGTTTTTAGACAAGAAGGCATAATTAATGTTTGCTTAAATAAAAATGAAAGAAGAATGAGAACTCAGAAAAAGCTTAGAGAAGAAAATAATTAGCTGCTATTCAGTCTATGTATCACAAGTAAAAGGACTGAAATTACAAATAAAGAGAGAAGAAAAATATTGCCACTTAAATACTGGAGTCAAGAACTTGTAGTAACACAATTAAATCAGTTTGGTGGGGATGATAACCAGCTGGCTATACACACTGAGACTGAGTTTGTTGTACCTCAGAGAAGATGTATTAGTCTGAAGACTTACAATCATAGATTTAGTATATGTTCTCCCACATTCACAACTACAGTGTCAAAACTGAGTTCCCCTGTGGTGACCCCTAACTGGGAAAAGCCAAAAGACACAACAACATTTATATCCTCACATTTATAACCGTCTCCCCCTCTAATATCAGTATTTTACATTTTCCTTTAGGATTTTCTTTGATTTTACCTGCTTCATCACTCTATGTTTTACTTGAAGTCATAGAGTTAGTTGACCAGCATTAGGAAATTTGCCCTTTTCTCTACTGTAATGTGATCTTGGAGTTGGTATATGTAAGTGGGAGAAGGACTTTGATATAATGTGGTTTGTTTTATGGCCAGTTTGGGGAACAAGTAATTCCCTTCCCTTAGAAAAACATTCACTGAAGTGAACATTTGATGAATGTCCATTCTCTGGTTTGTGTTTGATGGAATGGCCATTGACTGGAATTAGTCTTTGATGAATTAATATAGACCCAGTTGGGATCTGTCAGTTGCCCAGTTTGCTGTCTAGTATGAAACATAGTGCATCACATTTAGATTAATTAACTTATTGATAATGCCAGAGTGTGGGATAGTATCAAATCCTTGACCAAGTCCAATAAGGCAGCGTCATGTGAAACAATTTGCCAGAGTCCAATGCATCAGTGACATACTCAAAGAAGACTACAAGGTTCAGGAAGCAGGAGCTGCATAAAACCTACCTAGTTCCCTGCTAATAACTTCCACAGTGATGTGTTTCACTGCTTTGCAGATATGGCTGCTGAGGCTTATAGGACAACACTTTCTTGGATCAGTAGTGGATCCCTCCTTGTGGAGAGACATGACTATCGCAGTTCTCCATTCCTCCGTGATTGTGGGCTGGTATAATGGTTAAGGTGCTAACCTCACAAAGACAAGGTAAAAGGATTTGATTCTCACATTTGGATGGGAAACTGGCTAAGCTTAAAATGGTTCATACGGGCAGCTAGCCTAGTACTTATGTATGAAGCAATGGCATGAGTTCAGGGGAGAGTCAAATTTTATATATGCTTAGTAGTAAGTCGACATTAGGTGTCTGGTGCTAGCAAGGAGGCACCTTATCAGTGGAGTAAGTCCTTTTGGCCTTGTAGAGAACATTCAAGACTTTCTCACAGGTGATGTGGTGGTGACTTTGGTCTGATAATAAGCTGGGGAAAGTTAAGGGGAGATAGGGGAGTAAAATTAGAGCTGCATTTGTCAATTAATCTGTTTGCCATGTCCTCAGGGGTTAAGTAAATATTTTAGTTCTGAGCACTACTAGTTTTTATTGCTAAGACATTTGACATGGCTGAAGAAGGCTCTGTTGTTGTCCTTAGCAGAGGTAGCAATTCTCAGTTTGTACTTACTTTGAATGAAATGATTTATGTTTCTGGGATTTTATTGATCTTTTTGAGTTCAGATCTAGTTCATTGGGTACTACGTTTCTGATTATGGACCAATTGTTTGTTCCTCTTATTGTATTGTTAGTTTATGCTGGCGTTCCACCATAGGGGTTTATTCCTCATTTTGTCATTGTATATATGTCTTATGGGGACAGCTGCCTCAATATATGCTTTAATGTGGGTATAGAAATTATCTACAACTGTGATTTATCTACACCTGCTAGCAGACTATAGTGTAGTTGTGGTTTTGTGATACTGATATTGTATTATTAAAAGAGTTTTGATTTATTTGTATATATTTAGAATTTACTGACTAAACACTTGGCATCAGTGCATAAGGCTATACTTGCAATTTGCAGAACAGGATAAATATGTTAAGATATTTGTGTCAGCCTTCTGGCATTTTTGTCATCCTTTTTCACATTATTTGTGTACTGGAATGTGTTTAATAATCTATGGGCCAACCACTAAATACAGCTTCTTTAGTAACTACAGTTATATATGTTATAGCTATATCTAAATATACATATCTATCTAACTAAATCTATCTATACAAATAGAGACAGACAGATAGATAGATAGACAGATAGATAGGTAGATTCCGCTACCTCTATACATCTATTTAGATCTCACAATCTCTCTCTCTCTCTCTCTCTCTCTCTCTCTATATATATATATGTGTGTGTGTGTGTGTGTGTGTGTGTGTGTGTGTGTGTGCGTGCGTGTGTTATGTGTTTTTGTTATAGCAAACTATAATACTAATTAGCTAAAATAAACTGGTTATTAATAATTCAATTATGGTTGTAATAAACACATTTTATTCAAAATGTTTTATTAAAGGTTTGCTTTATCAAAACAAGATAAATATATAATACAAACTGAAATTGCAGTGCATCATACATCAGTTAAAATGGTAATAATGCCCATCATGAACTCAAAGTTTAATAATATATTGCTGTATGGTTTGAATATGAAAGTAAGGAAAGAGAAAGGTAATACATATAAAGATGGCAGAAAGAGAAATAGATATGAATATTAAAATGTTAACATATGAATTAAAATGGCATTTTACTTTAATTATAGCCCTGTTCTAACCATTTGTACATAATTTGTGTTAACCGGAATGATAATTATTTTGAAAGAGGTATGAGAACTGAGATCAAGTTTACAGAAAAGAAAAATTATGGTGCTGTTCTGTTTGCATTCCACATAGTACACATTGTTCATCTGAGTCCTTAATATTATATAATTCTAATCAACTCTGTATCACAAATACTGCAATTACAATTCCTGTAAACTGAAAAAAAAAATTCTACTACCAAAATAATGAATTCTAAAACTTCCAATAACACAATAAAAGTACTTTTGCAATGAGGATTTGCCCCTTGCACACCATGATGTGGGGGTTGCCTTCCAACTCCACAAAATTACTCTGAGATCTTTTATTGAGCTGTAGAAGATGGCTATAAAATTTATTTTTATGAGCTATGTGCTTCTTCCTCCTATTCTATAATTAGTTCATGCTAGGGTTCCATAATAAAGTTTTTTCCAGAATTTGTCATTGTATTTACGACTTACTGGGGCAGAAGCTGCAATGTGTACACTGAGATGGGTATAGAAATTATTCAAAATGAGGTAGCACATGAGATTGGGTTACTGAGGTCATCAGTCAGCTGAATTAGGTTTGACTTAGATTAGTCTCTAAAGATGGAAGGGTTTTGTGTTAAGTCAAGTTTTACCCTCATCCTGTTACTGAATGGTGGTCAGTTTTAACCAGTGCATAGTATCTGTAAGCATTGTACATAGGGAGATAATACTGTGAGATTAACCTCCAGTATTTTTAAACCCCATGTTGGAAACTAAACCAGGTGGTCTTGATAGCTAGAATTAAAGAAGTTCAGGAATATTTGTGCATATTTATTTAAGGTTGTATATTCAGACTTTATACAAATTAGGTTCCCTGATTTTTGGCTGAGCATACCTACTTTTCAAGAGCCTTTGTACCTGTTTGCTATGTCTTCAGGTTGAGAAGTATGGGTCCCATAAGTATGAAAAATAAATTAAAATTAAAAACGATATTTGAAACTCTCTTTTGCTATACTACTGCAATCTGTCCCTGAGGAGGCTCTTACCTGCAGCATGTTGAAAACCTGTGCCCCTTACATTTACTAAGTCTGCATCCACTGTACCTTAAACTGGGAGGTATATTCAGCAATACTGAAACTTCAGACTTGGCATATATTTCTGTACCTTTACACCATTTTTTCTGCTATTCATAGGAAAACAGTTATGGCCCTCTGAATTTCAACAGACAAAGTTGCTCTCTGTCTCTGAGAGGCACGTTATCTGATGCTGTTTAGAATTAGTTTGATTCTGGTATCCCAGTGGTTATTTCATCAGAATCAGCAGCTATAAATGGATCTGTATCTGCAGCATGAATGGCAGTAGCTTGAGTTCCTGATGGAGTTTGGACAAAGGCTGTAACTGATATTCAGTTACCTTGATTATTTTAGGTTCATATGTTGGACAGCTCCCATGCACCATAGGATGAAGAGGCAGAGAAGATTAAAGTGGTTGATATTAGTCTAGTAAGCTTGCTTTTCACTTCAGTGTCAGCTTAACTGCTAGAGAGATTGAAGTATTACTGACATAATGACAAGGCATAAAGTATTTAGGTTCTATAATTGGGCAACCCCATAAACAATATATGCTATATTGATTGAGAGCAGAATCCTTTTGAAAGGTAGAGGTTTTCCATTTGTAGACCTAGCAAATATATCTAATCTAACAGAAGGTGATTCTTGTATGCACCTTTCAACATTAAGCATTTTTCAAAGTTATTTTGTGAGAAATATGCTCTGAAGAAGCTATACATGGTGTCACTACCTTATTTAGCTGCTCAATATTTTCATCCAGTTTAATTCTAAGCTAGTAGAATAAACAGTAACAAAATGGTGACTATAGCTGCAGTGGGAACTTTCAGAAGATTTAAAATGAACTGAAATAAAGATGATTTGATTTTTTGACAGTAGCTTGAGAATAATATGTCTACTTGGGAAATAAAGCTGATATTAGTGACGTTTTGCATGACATGATTATGCTGGTGATGTTATATCTAAATGCTTATCAAACTGTTTATTTAATAACAGTGACATTGTAGATATGACTGGACTACATGCATTTTATTCAGGATCATTTT
>NC_056745.1:1455154998-1455267498 GCF_019279795.1 Protopterus annectens | reverse complement strand
ATATATATATATATATATATGAAAAACACAGTCCACCAGCAGTCCCAACACAAAAATATATGACTTAACGATCCCAATAGCAAAAGGCAGCAGTTCAAGTAAACAATAGTAGCCAAAATTAAATGGAATAAAACTGATGCTTTAATAAAACAAGAAAACATTAGCGCTTTAATGGAAACTCAACCGCTTCTTCAGACGTAACTCTCTAAAATATCCACCTTCTTTTATACATAATAATTAATTGGATAATTGCATCTCAACTACATCAATTTAATTAAAAAGAAAAATACCTAAGTAATTTACATGCATCATCAATTATTTTAAGACTAATTAATACTGAAAATTCATTATCTTAAAGCCCTAGTAATTAATGTGGGCTTGAGTGTAACTATTTAATTTAATCCTCACCCCCTATGTGCACCCAATCTAAATATCCATTTCAACTCTGCACATTCTGTGTCATTTGTAATATTACCTATTCTTATGTTCACATATTGTATATGTAAAATTTGAGACACAAATACATGGTCTGGCCCCTTATTCAAAACATGTTTAGCTATTGCATTGTAACTGTCATGTCTGTTTATACAATAAACATGATCTCTAATACGTTCTCTCAGTGTACGGTTTGTTTTGCCCACATAAAAGCAAAAACAAACCTGACAGTGGGCAACATATACTATATTCTTGGTTGTACATGAACCATTGATGCTTAATTCCCACAAACATCCAGTATTCGGATGCCTAAAAAACCTGGACTCATCCACATAAGTGCATTGAGCACAGGCACCGCATCTTTTTGTGCCATAAACTCTTGTTGTATTAGTTTCTACATCGCTGTTATCAAAATAACTGCGGTAGCATAACTGTTGTCTCAAGCTTTAGTTATTCCTATAGACATACAACTGTATTTGCTTAATGTTATTGCCATAAGGTAAAATTAAATTAACTACCTGTTTCTTGTCTTCTGTATTTTTCTTTATGTTACCTCTGGCAGAGTAATACGGCCGGGCACTATCTCTCCTGCTGTTACGCACCTGGGAGTATGCTAGATTAATATCATCTTCTGCATACCCTCTCACTATAAAATCCTGCTTAAGATGATCTAACTCTGTATTCAGAATAGCATCATCACTACATAATCGAGCTAATCCTTTATTGCCTGCCCTTTTACAACATTTCTAAAAAGACTAGGGTTATGCATATTGTCACGATGTAAAAATGCTGGGCGATAGCAAGGTTTCCTATATACTTTAGTTCTTAACCTTTGCTCTTCCTTATATATCATGACATCCAAATAGTTAATGCGAGTGGTAGAATACTCCATTGTGAATTTTAAAAATTCACTAGTTGAATTAACATAACTATGTAAGTCAGTAAGACTACTGCCATCACCTTTATAAATCAAAAAGAGATCATCTACAAAGCGTCGATGAAATGTTATGTTTGGAACATTCATCAGGTTTTCTTTCTGCCATGCTACCATAATGAGGTTAGCATATGTATTGGCACAACTTGTGCCCATTGCTGCCCCTCTCTTTTGTTTAAAAAATTTGTTTTGAAACACAAATACATTGTTCTCAAGAACCAATTCTAACAAAAAACATAGGAAATCAGCTTTGCAGGCATCCATCTCTGCATCAGTTACCAGTAAGTTATTCAGTATTAATAAACCCTCCTCATTTGGAATGCTAGTGAATAACGCCTCGACGTCCATAGTAACAAAAACTAATTCATTAATATCATCTTCTGTTTGTATATACTCAAATAAATATTTTTAAAAATATTTGTGTCTTTCAATACATAGCTATATGATGATAAAATCTTTTTAAATTCATGTTCCAAATAAACAGATATAGCCTCTGTTGCCCATCCTGCTCCCACCACTATAGGTTTGAATTTAGGTTGAGTAGGATTTTTGTGTATTTTGGGCAGACCATGTAACCTAGGTATTGAGGGATATTCTGTAAGAAAATACTCATATAGTTCTTTAGTCAATATATTCATGTTCTTACACTCTGTTAAAGATTTATATATATTTTCTAACATACTAGACACATCCAACATTTCTATTTGTTTGTAAGATACGCTATGTAGCATTTCAAGCATAGTACATACATAATACGACACATCCATGACAACTACAGGTCCACCCTTATCGGTATATATATATATATATATATATATATATATATATATATATATATATATATATATATAGTTATTTATTTATTTATTTATATACACACACACACACACACACACACATATATATATATATATATATATAGATATATATATATATATATATATATATATATATATATATATATATATATATATATCTATGGAAACCAAAATGCCCTGAAGGAGCAGAACTAAGTCATACACAATGACGTTTCAATGAAATCTCGAACAAGAATCCAAAAAATAATCCTCGTCAAGAAACAAAACACCAAATGTCATTGAACGTCTAGTTGTTGCCGTTAGAGAAAACAAAACAGCAGCAACAGTCAATGCAACCATAGAATTCAAAATACCTTTGTGGTGATGAAAAAGAACGCTATGGCAAAATCAATGTATTAGTTCCCACACTGTCACAATGTTCTGCAGTAAACGACGACCAGCTGATCAACAAAATATATTCCAATTCAAAAGAAGTAAACCATTCGGTTCAGAAGTTGAAGTAAAAATCCTTTATTACAGTGAGCGCTTTCACGGCGTATACACACCGCTTCTTCAGACAAACAGTTTTTGGCGGTATAGTGACAGTTTAAATATTCAAACCAATCACTAACAGCCAATTACCAACACTAATTAAAACTGCATAAAGCAAACATCACAATAATTAATTAAACACATACAATGGTTACTCTAACCTAAAATAAATATATCCTAAAAACAATCTAAGATTGTATTAATAAAAATATAAATAAAACATTTGCGCCAAAGCGATGGCATGAATAAATCTGTCTATCGCTAGCAAGTGTTGCGGGTGACCATTATTTTAATTTAATTTGCTAAAAGCTAGCATTATGGCAAGAAAAGGCAATTTTGTCCACTGAACACAAGGTGGCGACATAAACATACAAATTTTGCCTGATATTAATGAGTCTCAGAACTGCATATCGAAGATAAAAATAAAATTACAATATTGCAGTATCATTGACCTGTAATATGAAAATGCGGTGTTGACACAATAAATATTACAAAGAATGTAACATGTGAATATATTGGACTCGGAACATTGATAATGTCCGTTTCATAGTGGCCACTAACAAAACATACAGTATATAAACAAAGATATGTAAAATAAAAATCTTCAAACAGCTAAGACACACCAAACCCTATAGTATAGAACACATACTGTCAAACTATGAAGGACAATAAAAATGTATAATGAACTAAATGACTGAAATGTATATGTGGGTATAAGTAATGAACTATGAAGGAATAAAAAGTGGAAGGGAGGGGGGGAAGGGGGATAAAGATGTGTGGGAGGGAAAACTGAAGGAAGAGTAGAAGGGAAAAAGCAAATGAAAAAGAAGAAAATGACAAAAGTGTGGAATAGATGGAGATGAGGACTGGTAGTGGTCTACCTAAGTGTTCTACCTGTGAGATGGGGTTTAATGGAAAGTACTCCATTTAACCCTTTGCCCCTATGAGCTCCCAACCTACATATCCATCTGAGTTCCGCTTCTTCCGTCAAGTTCACTAGATCACCTAATCTATTTCCTGGTTGCAGAACCTGTAATACTTGAAATAAAAACTTATGGTTATCACCTTCTTGTAAAGTATGTTTAGCTAAAGCACTACAATCCTGTAACCTATTCAAGCAATAGTTATGATCTCGAATACGCTCCCTCAAGGACCTGTTCGTCTTCCCTACATAGAACGAGAAACATCTAGTGCAGGAAGCCACATACACGACATTCCTGGTGGTGCAATCACTATCATAATTAATAGTCCAGAGATGCCTTGTCTCTGGGTGTCTAAAATAATGAGATTCATCGATGTGGCTGCATTGCTGACAACTGCCGCACTTTCTCGTTTTCTCAAAACCTGTTCTAAGTGTAGGCGTCCGAGGCTTACACAGATGTTTTTTGAGATTACTCATATTGCTGAAAGTAAATGATGGTTTCTGACCCACCAAACCAGCTATCCTATCATCTGCAATTAATACATTCCAATTTCTCCTTATTGCCTCTTGGGCAATATCAAGTTTACCTCCAAATGGTAAAACAATATTAATGAAACGATTATCTGATTTTGTCTTAGTGTCACTGATGTTCTGTTGAAAATCAGAAAAATAAGGTACAGCTCTCGTTTGTCTTAGGTGGTCCATCTCATTATATACTCTATCTATTTCAGTCTGAGAGTATCCCCTAGTTAACAAACCTTCTCGTAGTTCATTTAAACCCATATTATAGTCTGTAGGCTGCGTGGATAGACGAGAAATGCGCATAGCCTGACCTTTGATTATATTATTAAAAACATGAGAAGTGTGCATGCTTTCTCTGTGTAGGAAAGCCGGTCTATAGCACAATTTGCGATGAATCTTAGTGTTAATCCCATGATTAATCTTATATACAGTAACATCCAAGTAATCAATCTGTATGTATGAAAAGCCCATCTCAATACCAGAAGACTGCCAAATTCCAGTAATAGTGGCCACACAGATAAAAAAACGCACTCTCACAAAGCTAAGAATATAGCATCCATGGGACCAGATGACATCCCAGGCTGTGTATTACATGAACTACAAAATGAACTGGCACGTCATTTAAGTGTCATGTTTAATCATAGCCTCACCTCAGGCTTCATGCCCACTGAGTGGCACACAGCTACAGTTATCCCACTCCACTAGGGGCAATCCAACTTGGATCTCAGGAACTACCACCACATCAGTCTGATGAGCCTGATCTGCAAGGCCATGGAACGTATTATCATGGAACTTATAAACAAAGACACTGGCAACCTTCAAACACTAGACCCCACCCAGTTTAGGTTCGTGAAGGGCCGATCTTGTCTCCTGAACCTGATTTACTTCTTTGAATCAGTCTCCAGAGCCATGGACGAGGGTAAGGTGGTCCACATAGCCTATCTGGACCTCACCAAGGCCTTTGGTACCATCCCCCACTCTGGAATCATAGATAGACGTACTAAGCTGGGCATTAATCCCTACGTCACTCGATGGGTTGCCAACTGGCTTACTGACAAAACCCACACTGTAAAAGTAGCCAACTCAAAATCCAGCTCCAGACAAGTGACAAGTGGAGTACCTCAGGGTTCAGTCCTGGGACCACTCTTGTTTGGCACCTACTTCTCTGACGTACAGGCCAACACTAAGGGACTCTGGCTAACAAAGTTTGCAGATGACTGCAAACTGGAAGCCATTATTGAATCCCCAAATTATGTGAATACTCTACAAAAGTGACTTGCAGAAACAGATGCTTGGTGCCAGAGCCATGGGCTCAAGCTCAATGCCAAGAAATGTGTAGTTATCCCCTTTGGGAAAAAAACATGTACCCGTGAATTACCACATAGGTGGCAGTACACTAAGCACTGAAAGTGTGATAAGAGACTTAGGGACACAGGTGGACAGTGGTCTCACCTTCGATAACCACATCGCAACAACAGTCAGGAAATCCTTCTATGTGGCACACCTCATCACTAAGGGCTTTTCATCCAGAAAAAAGGAGGTCATTGTCCCACTGTACTCATTCCTCATTAGACCCATTATAGAATACAATGCCCCATTTGGTATGTACCTCTCAAGACATCTGCAACAACTGGAAAGGCCGTAGAAATGCCTCACTAAAAGAATCACTGGCCTAAAGCAAATGCCCTACGCTGACTGCCTTAAAAAACTCCAGCTATACCCTGTTGCATATCATCTACTCAGAGGCGATCTCTGCTTAACATACAAGGCCATGTCAAACCCAGAGCTATTGGACATGCACACATAAAGAAATCCCCATCCATCAGAGCCACACACTCCAGGGATCTAAACCTTGTCATCACAATAAACAAAACATGCTGGAGGGATAGGCTCCTGACCCAGAGACTCTCCAGTCTCTGGAATAGACTGCCCATAGATTTCAAGCAGAGTGCCTCTTAGGCCATCTTCAAAAGGAATCTTGACAATTGGGTGGGAGAAAGGAAATTCACCCCGAGGATCACATCAGTCACCCTGCTAGATAGGTGTCCAGGGAAGTGTGTGGGAAGAAATAACCAGGGAATTGTTATGGCTAGGCTTGTATAGGCCCTAGGGCCGATAGCCTAGTACCAACCTATGAACCTATGAACCTATGAGCATTCAGTGATGCACTGTGGATGTGCTGTAAGGATGCTGACAGGGGTGTTCTCTGTCCATAATGTGCAGTGTGGTTGGCATACATGTGTTTCCTTATTTGACACTGGGTTGACAGTATATGTGTATGTGATTGAAATTTTTAACTTACTTACCTATGCATGTTGATGTGACATGATGGCACATTACAGTATATCTGTGTTTTATACATGTCTAGTTATGTAGATATCAGCAGTCCATCTGTCCATTTAACATATATTTTCCATTTGTTTAAATGTTTGTCTGTGTGTCTTCTACACCACCATGCATGCTTTATACATGTATTTTTGCATTGTGTCAACTTACCGTGTCCTGCTTTACCATGATGTGGTCCCAGGTTGTCCATCTCCCTACCACTTTAATATATCCCTAGTAATTATTGCAGGTATGTTTGCCTTTGTCAAATCTACTGTCCATTGTCATTTATTAATTTGAGACAGTGAACATGTGACACATGTATGGGCATTTTACAATGCAGGACATGTGCACGCAAGCTGCTGGCTAATGCTTGCAGTATGTCCTTGTTCTCATTCTACTTGTGTATTACATTGTAACCAGTGTACATTGTGGCCATCATACAGATGTATGACGTGCACACAAGCTGCTGATTAATGCTTGCAATACATTCTTGTTCTCATTCTACTTGTGTGTTTCTCACTGTATTTTTTTCACATCCACGTGCACAACCTGCTATATTCAATATTCTGTACTGTTATATTTTTAACATATTATTACATCATTGGTGTATGTATGTATATGTAATTACCTTAGGCTCATGGACATTCCACTTACGGCACTAGAACACATACATACACATGCACACCTGTGTGTTGCCTCTGACATGGCATATGTGTGTGTAACATACACACATTTGGTCATGCACAGCTACTTGCGCATGTCACAGCCTTTGCTGATCTTCTGCAGTACTTCTGTCTGGGACTGTGCTTGGTTGTTTGCCTTTCACATGTATGATTGTAGGTTTGAGTTTGTCTTCTGGAGATATGCATCATGTCTTGACCTGCATTTGCTCATCTGGGTTGTGGCTTAGCTAACACCTGCACTGCTGATGGACTACTTGGATGTATGTATGCTTATCCGATGTGTACTGTGACCTACTTTATTATACTGGAGCACACTTTTACCATTGGTCATACACAACCAGTTATGACTGTTACACAATTTGCAACATGTACATGTACTAATATGATAGTGCACAGGTAGCTTTGTTTTTCTGCATTTCACCATGGCTGTATACATCCCCACCCTGGTTAACAACTTTCTATTGCCCGTGTTGTACAGTGTACTGTCTGTGTAACTAACCTGTCCTTACTGGGGTTTATTCCAACCTTTATCTGTCTCGTGTCATGCTATTTGTTCTCTGAGTATATACCTGCTGTGCTTACCTTCATCTCCTCTCTACCTGTGTTAACCCTTCCTTCCATTCTTAAAAACAAAAACAAAATGGGGCTTACTCCCACCAAAAATATATTGCTCGTGCCCCTCTGACTTTTCCTTAGCTTTTCTTATTCCAACATTCCTCTGATTTTCCCTTTTCTTCACACATACTCCACATCTTCTTTTCTTGGTCCCAATTTCCTTATGTGTTTGTGTTACTTGTGTTCCCCACACAGGTCCTGAAACCATTGTTAGCAATTTTAGCTATGGCGATGTGGCTGTGGATGCCATTTGCCTTTAATTTTTTTTTTAATTAGGAAATTTACATATTCCATTGAAATCCATAAATTCAAGCCAATATTTTTTTAATGATACTTGTATTATGTAGATATCTATAGTTATTTCTAATTTTAATGTAATGAGTGATGTGAATATATATGTATTGCAAATAGTCTTGTAGCTTTGAAACACATATTGTAAGTTAGTGGATGGCATACAGACATATCCGTGATTGTCTAATACATTTCTGTGTGCTCCTGCAAATTTATGTTACATTTGCCATCAGATTACTTACAGATGCTTGGAATTTTTAATGTTTTTTTTTTTTTTTACTGTCACTATGGAGTCAGTAATGTTCTGTTGTTGTCCACAACCTTAATGTACAAATTTTGCTGTCTTTCTAAACAACTACCGGGATTCTTGATTTGTGATATCTTTACATTTGCTCAGTAATATACAATGTTATTAGACAACCATTTCTTATAATTACAGATTACTTGCACATTTTTATAGTGTGCCACTGGAAATGTGGTGCTCTATTGTGCATTGAGATATTCTGAGTTTCTTGTACATTAGCATATTACAATATTAGCCTCAAGTTTTGCCCTGATACTGGTGTAATGAACTGGATTCCATGAGCTTTATGGAATTTGGTTCATGGTTCGATGCAATTTTAGCAAATCAGAATTTTACAAATACTCATGCTGTTCATGTGAAAAGTACATGTGTGTGAGCATATCACTGTTCTATTACTAAGTAAGAAGAGCTGCATCCGGTTCACATCTTGGTCTCTATTTACCATCTTACAATGAACTTTTCATTAGGATACGTTATGGCACAGGTCCCTCTGACATCTTTATGGCACTTTATGTAGGTATTTACACCCTTAGTTTGCTATAGTAACTCAGCTATAGAATTTGCCTTTAGCTAGACAGGAAACATATGCCATCTACTTTGCTATCAATGTAAAATTCCATCTCAGACTGCAGTTAGAGTGTCTGACATACATCTCTAAGCATTCAGAATTACACAGTGAAAAAAGAACTTACATTCATGATATGTTTTTTTTTTTCATCCCCATTACAGATGCTAAAAGGTTAAGCATCTTGAGACAGGCCCACTTACAAAGCCTCTGAGACATATTAAATACCATAGGTGAGCTTTTGTTTTGGATTCACCACTGTCTTATTTCACCAACTACATAGCTTAAAGAAGTAATTTTACCATTTTGATTCTTTTACTTTGTAGTGTCTTCCCACCCATCAGTAGGATCAGATCATCCACAAACACTGATGACCTTTAGAGCTAAAGCTAAGTCAGTGATAAAAGTGAAAACCAGAATGGTCTCTAATTCTGAGTCATAGCAGTATCACCCATAAAGAATTATAAGTGCAAACTGACCATCCCGGACATTATCATGAAGCACTCATTTAAATAGTTACTAAGCCACTAGGAAGAAATCATCTACAAAATCCAAGTATCTCAGGTTGACTAGTAATTAAATATAATTTACCAGCTTAAATGCTCTTTGCAAATCTACAAACATAGCTCCAGTTAGCAACCATTTCCATATCCAGGTACATGCCATCTATAACACAACAGATGGTAGTTCACCTGTTTAATCTCATCTAAATACATATTAACAATGAGACAGAACAGCATATATAGCAATGTTTATCTAGATGAGAGTGAATGTTTTGCAAAGAAACTTTTGCTAAAAGTCACACATGAGTTGTTGAACTATAAATACTAAGATGTGTTTGATGTGGCAATTTTAGGAAATGGCTGAATAACAGGATGTTTAAGTAAAGATGGCAAAATACCTGATGCAAAAAAAAAAAAAAAACACAAGCTGAAGATGTACCTAGTGTGGGTGCTTTGCATCCGGGGCGTTCAGGCGTCAAATGTCCCTCCATGTCAGCCACATCTTTGGGAAGAATGTGAGTATGCCCCCATTGGGAAGCTTACAGCAAAGAGAGGTGCTCCTACAATGGAATGGAATTAGGGAGACAGAGTAGCAAAGAGAATGGAGTTGTTGTCTGCTGTATGACTTTGAGCAAGTCACTTAACCAGACATTGCTCCCAGGTCACCCCAGAAAAGGGACTGTGTCCCCAGTAGGCCACTATTTTTAACAAATGGGTTGAACTCTGCTAGGGTATATGCAGAGCTGGATCCAGCACTAGGTGACCAAGGCAGTCATCTAGAGCACACTTGTTGGGGGGAGGGGGCTGCTGGCTGGGAGGGGGCTTGCTGGCTGGAGATTTTTTTTTTAATTATAAAAAAAATATGTATTTATTTAAGGGCATTCTTCTTTAAGACCATGCTTTGTGTCAGGTTGCACAGATGCTACAGGTGTGTGGGACCTGATTACATCTTCATCCACTGCATCTGTGCAACTTGTTGTTTACATCCTCATCTTCTGCATCTGTGCAACTTGTTGTTTACATCCTCATCTTTCACGTGCAGAGAATTTGAATACTGGAAGAAGTTTGGACTGCAGACCATGAATGGACAAGTAACAGGTAGATTTGTGTAAGAGGTAGGTAGGTAGCTGTGTGTGTGTGTGTGTGTGTGTGTGTGTGTGTGTGTGTGTGTGTGTGTGTGTGTGTGTGTGTGTGTGTGTGTGTGTGTGTGTGTGTGTGTGTGTGTGTGTGTGTGTGTGTGTGTGTGCAAGAGGTGAATAGGTAGCATACCTCTCAACTGTCCAGATTTTTACAGAATGTTCAGATTTTTGCCCCATATTGTTGGTCTATTCCTCATAAAATTTGTGATTTTTCTAGAAAATCATTGAGGATTGGCATTACTAAATGATGACAGACATTTGAGTTTCAGACTTCATATCCTTTAGAAAAGTACATTTTAACACAATTCCTGTTATTCTAGCAACTTTCTAAGTTCGTGAAAGCAATATTTAGAATTTCTCCCTATTTATTTTAGGCTTTCTCCAGATTTTTTGCACTAAAAAGTTGAGAGGTATGGTAGGTAGGGGAGTTTGTGTGTGTGTGTGTGAAATGGGGATTACAGGTGGTTATTATTATTTGTTTAGGCTTAAACCCTGTACCTTGGTTACAGGAAACAAGAACCTGAATCTACAACCTGAATCTTGAACTACAAAGATTGTGCATATTGACTGATATAGGTGGATTGTAATGACAGAGGTTTGAGTGGTGTTTTATGGCTGAAATGGTCGGAATTATAAAATAATTGCGTGGCAGGAGGAATGAGCACACATACAACTTGTCTATAAACACTGAAAATACAGTAACATGAAACTGTGTGTAGAAATTATTACCAAATTACCTAACTACCAAACTGCATTTTTCAAGGTGCTGAGTTTCAGGTGCATTTTTCAAGGAACAGAGTTTCAGAAGCATTTTTCAAGGAATTATGAGCTACGAGGGAAGAGAAGTTTACTGCTGCTCATGCTAAATCTGATTACAATGTGCAACTGTTTTGTTTAGCAAATGGTATCACTATTGTGCTATAGAGATAAAAGCTATTATTTGGAACACAACATGTAGCATATTTGCTTTTGATGCAGGAGTAGAACCCACAGCATGTGGATGGATTGCTGATACTGTGCTGTACTTTAAGGAGGGTGTATTGCTGCAGTCCCAAGCATGTCCCCCTTTGGATGAGATGCCTAGTAACTATGAATCTGTAATCAGTTTGCCATCCATTCCCTATTGCAATATTACCAGCTTGCCATTTTTTTAATGTAACATAGGCAATTTATTCTTCAAGGGCAGCAGACACTGAATTTATAGATGAAACACTAAGATTTAAAGTTGTTTGCTAGTAGCAACATCTTCATTAGTTATAGATCTCTTTAATGTGGAATTATTCAGTTGACTTTTACTTCTACAAAGATTGTGCATATTGACTGATATATGTGTGGATTGTAATGACAGAGGTATCAGTGGTCTTTTATGGTTGAAATGGTCTGAATCTGACAGTTTTGTCATTATTAGTTAATATGCTTTGTTTCATTGCTTACTGGAAAACTTTTCAAAACTATAAATTAAAAACACTCTAACAAGTGGTGCTGTATTACACAAAATATACAATTTAATACAATCAGGAAGGTGAATCAAATAACTCTTGTATGTTTGCATGGTCCTAAAAATATGTGCAAGGGGCCTATCATTTGAAAACAGCCCAAAGGCAAACAATCTGCCACTGGCCAAATACATTTTCTTTGAATGTGAGTTCTAATGCCATTTCAATGAGAGTTTAAAAGAGCAGAGAAATTTTAATGCTAAGTCTGTTTTCATTATGAGACTGTATTACTTTGTTTAGCAAATTTCTATCAGTGTTTGTGATATAAATTTTGATGAAATAAAAAGTTTTAAATTAAATCCAGATATCTGTAGTCGTAGAAGTAAAGTATAAAACAGTATACAGACTGAGAGGTTTAAACAGTATTTATGGTAACGGGGGAGAAATAGCCAAGTAATGGACATTGGCATGGCTGTGTGTGTGTGTGTGTGTGTGGGGGGTTGTGTATGGGGAGTCGGCCCTATCAATTACCCTGCGTAGGGCCCCATTTGACCATGATCTGTCTCTATGTGTTTGTAAAGTAGTTGACCAGATTATGGTAAGACTTAAGAAAATTAGGTCCTTGTAACACTGACACCAAACCTATTGGAAAACAGCAGTATACATGTTGCAGAGAACTACAATGTTGCAGTATTCTTTCTGCAGAGCATTAATGATGCCAGACAATTAAAACAGCATTATACAAAACAATATAATCAGAAGAGTTTCAATACTAGTGCAGTTAGTAAAAATATGACCTATCTAAAAGCAGTCCACATAGTGGTAATAACCAGATCTCTATACAAAGAGCAAACAAGCTTGCATAGTTATGTGGTTATTTTATAAAATAATTGCCTGACAGCAGGAATGAGCACACATACAACTTGTCTATAAACACTGAAAATGCAGTTGCATGAAACTGTGTGTAGAAATTATTAACATGTCTGCAGATCACCGCTAAACAGATTACTACTCCAGTTAGTGCAATGTAGATGAAGGGTCTAGCACAAATCAGTGGATGTTAGAGTATCATGGCAGTGCAGAGGATGAAAATGGGGGATAAAAACACTCTGCATGTGGCACGTAAGTGGAAATAGATGAAGAAAGACAATGTAGGGCAGATGTCTTATCCTTCACAACAAATAACTGCCTTCAGTTCCCTGATAATTATCAGAGCGAGCATCAGTCAATGACTATGTTCATGTATCATGCACCTACCTACCATGGGGAGAGAAGAAATGACACAGGTAAACAGGCTGGAGTTGTAAGTACCTATGTTGAATGTATGATTTTATTATTTACTGCACTGGTCTCCTTTTGAAGTCTCTTACATTATAAACTTAACACATTTGTATAATTGAAAGGGACTCTGTGGGGCAATACTACCATGATAGGATATGAGCTGGGTAAAGCCATTCCCCTGTAAGATGGACAAGTATCCACTCTATCACAGTGTATGCCAAAGTTGTTACCCAGGTGACCATAGCCCTGTATAGAATAGAGATGAGGGAAGATGATATTACATTGAGCAAAGTGGCCACAGTTCCCATACATTTGGGTTATTTTGTCCCACTCCCATGTCAGCACAGTTACCAGATAGTACAACTTAGCAGGAGACATGGATGAACTACAGTAGACCTCGTCTTATCCGGTCTCACTGGGACCGGACCTTAGGCTGGATAAATGAATGGCTGGTTAATCAGTAAATGCATATAAAATAGCATTTATGGGTTATAAATCAGCTAGAAAAACAGTATTTGTGTTAGTATACATTTTCCTAATGAATATGAAATCTAAAACTCAAATGTCTGTTATTATTTAGCCCAGAGGAGGCAGACTAGAGTTACAGCAGAAATTTGATGGCTGATTAAACAGGAGGCTGGTTAAAGAGAGGCTAGATAAGAGAGAGTCTACTGTACCCCCATGACCAATGAGTATGGGATCTGTGGTAGCACTAAGAAGACAGTGTTGCCAGCAATGGTCACACAAACACCTAAGGGCTTGAAGCCACCACTGTGCAAGGATCCAGCATTACAATAACATAATCACTGAGAATAGCAAACTACCTGATGCATGTTGCTTTATTCATGGTATAGGTGTTCAGCATTTGATGGATTCAGACACAAGATATCCCTCCATGTATAGCCCCTATTGCACCTTGATTTATTCAGGGTGTAGGCATTCAGTGCGTACTGGGTTCAGACACAAAGCATCCCTCCATGTCACTCACTTCCTGGGGACACACTGGAGTATACCATCTGCAGGAAGTTTGCAGGGAAGAGGGTTATACATCCTACTGCACCTTGTTTTACCCAAGGTGGAGGTGTTTATCATCTGGTGGCTTCATGCATGAGACATCCCTTTGCATTATCCACTTTTAGGAATAGTGGAAGTATGCATTTGATGGAAGCTTCCAACACACTGTACCTCCTATTGCACTTTGCTTTAAAAATGGTGTCGGTATTCAACATCTGCTAGGTACAGGCACCAGACGTCCTCCTATACCACCCACTTCCTGGGTTCACTGGAAGTATACCACTGACTAGAAGCTTGGAATGAAGAGGGGTACACCTCCTACTGTACTTTGCTGTATGCGGGATACAGGTGTTCAGTATCTCGGGGGTTCAGGCATGAGATGCCTCTGCTTCAACCACTTTTGTGGACACTAGGAGTATATTTTGATCTGGATACTTTCAACAATGAGAGGTACTCCTTCAATCACATATAAGCAGATGGCCATTCATGTTTGTGCCACTAAGGAGATTTTCTGTACATGTTCCTTAAATGAAAAGTGTTGGGATTATGGTTATCAGTATGGTTTTAGATTTTTCTTTTCACCAGTCACCGTTTTAATGTTGCATTGGCTTACATTTCTCTAGTCAATTTCTGAAATTATATATTAATTCCACAGAATAAACTTCTTAACCTCTTGCTTCTATGATATTAATAGCATCTCCCCTCTTTTGACTTCAGGACATGTAGTGAGGGTCTTAACTTGTTCTGAAATATAGACATGACAGATACCTCCATTTCTTTCTAAGGCTTCAAAACAATCATGTTCTATATCTGTTCTCATTTCTGTTCTCCAGATATATGCATTACTTTTTTCTTTCTTTGCTTTCACATTCATATGATAGAACAGTACTTTATTGATATACACAACCTCTTGAATTCATAGTGTGCATTATTATCAGTTCAACTGATATATGATATACTGCTATTTTTTAGTTTGTATTCTGTTTTTAAGCAATAATCCATGACTGGATATGGGTATCACAGGATTTACAGATTGTTTGTGTGGTATGATCATGAGGCAAAGTCAGAGAGATTAAACAAAGCCAACCACATTAATCCTGTGATCCACACACACAGACATTGATTATTGCTATTATACAATGACATTATTTAAGAAAGGCATTGATTACTTTTCTTAAATAATCTCATTGTATAACAACAATTTACTGTTCTTCCTCCATTGCATTCTGGTGTACTGCACATAGGTTCATTGGTAGGTACTAGGCTATCTGCCTGAGGGCATTTTTAAGCCTAGCCAGAGTGTGTCGGCTTTTGCCGCCCCATTGATTAATTAACTGATCTTCTGTCAAGCAGAGCCAATGAAGTGATCCCAAGGGTGTATTTTCTGCTACTCATCCACTTGTCAAGGTTTCTCTTGAAGAGTGTTAGTGAGGGGCTCTGCTTGATGTAATTTGGAATTTTGTTCCAAAGCATGGGGAGTCTCTGTGACAGTAATCTATCCCTCCAGCATGTTCTATTTATTGTTGTGGCAAAGTTTAGCTCACTAGAGCGTGTGGCTCACAGTGACTTGGATTTCTTTAGGTGGAGCATGTCCATCAATTCTGAGTTGGACATGGCTTTGTAAATCAGGCAGAGATCACCTCTGAGTAAGCGATATGCCACTGAGTACAGCCGGAGTTTTTTTAGTCAGGCTGCATAGGACATATGTTTGAGACCAGCAATCCTCTTGGTGAGGTACTTTTGTGGTCTTTCCAGCTTTTGGAAGTATCTTGTGAGGTACATCTCAAATGGGGCATTGTACTCTATGATGGGTCTAATGAGTGATGAGTAGAGGGGCACTATAACCTCTTTATTTCTAGATGCGAACCCTTTAGTAATTAGATGGGCCACATAGAAGGATTTCCTAACTACTTTGGCAATATGATGGTCAAAGGAGAGACGACTATCTACCAGGGTCCCTAGGTCTCTTATTACCTCTTCTGTATTAAGGGGGCTGCCACCTATGTGGTAATTCATGGGTGTTTTGTTTTTCCTAAACGGGATGACTATGCATTTTTTGGCATTTAGCTTGTGGCCATGACTTTGACACCAGGTGTCCATCTCAGTAAGGCCCTTTTGGAGGATGTCCGTGTCAGCTGGAGAGTCAGTTATGGCTCCCAGTTTGCAGTCATCGGTGAACTTGGTTAGCCATAGTCCTCCTGTGTTTGCCTGTACTTCTGAGAAGTATATGCTGAACAGTAGTGGTCCCAGGACCGAGCCTTGTGGGACACCACTTGTGACTGGTTTAGACTTGGAGCCCGCTATTCTTACTGTGTGAGTTCTGTCTGTAAGCCAGTTGGTAACCCATCTTGTGATGTAGGGGTTTATGTTCAGGCTGGTGAGTTTTTCTGTAATACCCAAGTGGAGAATGGTATTGAAAGCCTTGGCGAGGTCAAGGTAGGCTGTGTGAACCTCCTTTCCCTCATCTATGGCCTTGGTGGCTGTCTCGAAGAAATCCACCAGGTTTAGTAGACATAATCTGCCCTTAACAAAGCCGAACTGGGTCAGGTCAAGTGTTTGGAGATTCCCAATGTCTTTGCTAATGAGTTCCATGATGATGCGCTCCATAGCCTTGCAGACCAGGCTTATGGGGCGATGGTTACCAGGGTCAGTTGTGGCCCCTCCTTTGTGGAGAGGAGTAACCGTTGCTGTGCACCATTCTATGGGCACATAGCCTGTGGAGAGGCTGAGGTTGAACAGCGTGTTTAAGTGGGGGGGTTAGTTCATTCTGTAGTTCGTGCAAGACGTAGCCTGGGACACCATCTGGTCCCATTGACGCTGTGTTTTCGGCTTTTGAAAGGGCTGTTTTCACCTGTGCGTCTGTGATTTTTGGGACACAACACTTTTCCAGTATTGTTGTGAGCCCTTTTGGAGGTGAGAGGGAGGTGAAGTTTGCACTGAATCTATCTGCCAGGATGTTGGCAATATCAGTAGGTTCAGTATATTTTGTGCTATTTTGCACTAGTTCAGTGCATATCTGCGAGTTGCCACTTAGATTCTTAACATAGCTAAAGAAGGCTTTGTGGTTATCTTTTGAATCCTTGGCTATTTTTTTTCGAAGTTAGCATTGGATGTTTTCATGAGGGACATCAGTTTCTTACTGATACTGATCAGGGATGTCTTTCCTTCTTGGGATTTGCTTTTTTTCTGAACTAGTTGCCTCCTTCTATTGTATAGCCTGTTTATTGCAGGGGTCCACCAAACTGGTTTCCTTCTTTTAGAGGAGTGAGTCTTGATTTTGCTAGGGATGGCACGATCCATGCATCCTTGTAGGTGCTCATAGAGTGCATTTGTAAAGGTTTCTGTATCTTGGGCAGCATTATCCTTTAGTGTGGGGGCTGTGAAACTTATCACCTTTGTCTTAAGTAAGGTGAAGTTTGCTTTGGAAAAGTTTTTTACTGCGGTTTCCTTAGTTGGGGGTGGTGGTGGGGTGTGGACACCCAGAGTGATTAGTTTATGGTCTGATCTAACCAGTGACGGGTTGACCGGTGTGGAACACCTGTTGTCCATGTTGGTGATGACCAGGTCCAATATGTTTTCACCTCTGGTAGGGGAGTTTACCAGCTGATCCAGGGCGTTTGAGTTGATGAATTCCAGGAAGTGCTGGGCCTGGGAATTTGTACTCGAGTAGTTTTCCCAGTGAATGGTAGGGTAATTGAATTCGCTCAATATCAGGCAGTTTGGTAAGACCTTCATGTTTTCCAGCATCTCCAGAAAGGTGGAGTGGTAGTCCTGGGTCATGGAGGGTGATCTGTAGCAGGCCATAATTTGCATTGTAGATAAACTCCTCTTCTCTTTCTAAATTTCACGTGTCTCTAAGTTATATAATTTCTTATATATGATGATCTGAAATAAAATATGCCTGTGCATAGCTGTTCTGATTTACTTTAATGGAAATTAATGTTTATTATATGTTGATTACTCACTTTTAGATAGATGGAAACGTTAACTACTTCACTTCATTTTCTCTGATTAATAAAGTTTGTTAGTTATATTATACATACATACTACTCTTTGTAAATTGACCATTCCCTAGTATATCTCTCTTTGAGTTATCTAATTAATTAATATTAAAAAAATCAACGCATATTGAAATAAGTTTATTAATAATGTTAAGGGAAAGGCTGTGGAAAAGTAAAGGAAAAGAAAGAAGAATGGAGATAAGAAAGAATTAGAGAGAGAAAGGAAAAAGTGGAAAGAAAAAAGGAGAAAAGGAAAGGAAGAGAAAAAGAAAAGTAAATGATTAATGAATGTCCTGTCTTCCTTCATTATACATCATCCACATATACATTATTACATATAATATACTCGATATTTAACTAAAATGTGTCATAATTGATTAATGAATGTTCTGTCTTCCTTCATTATACATCATCCACATTTACATTATTACATATAATATACTCGATATTTAACTAAAACGTGTCATAAATGATTAATGAATGTTCTGTCTTCCTTCATTATACATCATCCACATATACATTATTACATATAATATACTCGATATTTAAATAAAACGTGTCATAAATGATTAATGAATGTTCTGTCTTTCTTCATTATACATCATCCACATATACATTATTACATATAATATACTCAATATTTAACTAAAATGTGTCATAATTAAATAAATCTCCAAAAGGTTAGATACCAATGGCAGCATGGTTAGATCTGTCTTCTTAAATTCGACAAACTCTGGGTTACTTAGCTAGCATAGGATAGTCTGATAGTCTGAGAGTTTGTTTTCTCTTGGACTAGGAATTTGGCTACTTCTATGTTTTTAATTAATTTGTATAATTCACTACATAATAATAATTATTATTTTAACCTTCTTTTATTATGTCTGAATTACAAGCTTTAATGCTCCATTAAATCATAAGAGGCATTTTGATGCTAGCTTTTCTGGTATTAATTCATTTACTTGATTATTTTATTCTATATACACTTCACTTGTCATATTTATGGAATTGTCCTTGTTATCTTTAAATGTTAATGGTTTAAATAATCCTCAGAAATGATCAAATCTGATACAATATCTGAATAAAAATAAGGCTCAATTGATTTTTCTTCTAGAAACACTCATTGAACAGATAAAAAAGACATATGGAATCCAGGTAATTATATAATTTTGGCCCAATCTTCTTTTAAGACCAAGAGAAGGGGAGTTATGATACCTTGGAAGAAAAACATAGGATCTCTACAAATTATTCATAAATTTAATAAAAGGCTACGGACTCTATAAATCTGTACTGGTTCCCAGGTATAGGTTAAAACATAGCTAAAGAAACATCTAGAAATCATTTTTAATAATTATAAATGTAATTTAATAATGGGTGGGGATTTCAATTGTATACTTGAGACACTAGCAATAAGAGAAAACTGAGATTAACCTCAACTGTGAACACACCTCAAAATGGGTAGAAACCCTCATTTTAAAAGATACATTTACTATAAAATATCCTAATTATTTACATTTTTGTCATCATGCTTGCAAACATGGTATACGGACCAGAACTGACAGAATACTAGCCTCCCAGGACATAATTTCAAAGATATCAGGATTTAACACCCCATGTCCCATATTTGATCATAACACCCTTATTCTAAAATTCCAAACCAATTTTAAAAGGCTAGCTCTCTTTGAATCAATCTCCAGAGCTGTGGATGAGGGTAAGGCAGTCCACACAGCCTATTTGGACCTTGCCACGGCCTTCAGCACCACCCTCCACTCTGGGATAATAGATAAACTTACTAAGCTGGGCATAAATCCCTACGTCACTCGATGGGTTACCAACTGGCTTACTAACAGAACCGAGACTGTAAAAGTAGCCAACTCCAAATCCAGCTCTAGACAAGTGACAAGTGGAGTACCTCAGGGTTCAGTCCTGGGACCACTCTTTTTGGCATCTACTTCTCTGAAGTACTAGCCAGCACTAAGGGACTCTGGCTAACAAAGTTCACAGATGACTGCAAAGTGGGTGCCATTATTGAATCCCCAAATTATGTGGATATTCTATAAAAGGGACTTACAGAAACAGATGCTTGGTGCCAGAGTCATGGGCTCAAGCTTAATGCCAAGAATGTATAGTTATCCCCTTTGGGAAAAAAACATGTACCCATGAATTACCACATAGGTGGCAGTACACTAAACACCCAAAGTGTGATGAGAGATGTAGGGACACAGGTGGACAGTGGTCTCACCTTCTATAACCACATCACCACGACAGTCAGGAAATCCTTCTATGTGGCACACCTCATCACTAAGGGCTTTTCATCCAGAAAAAAGGAGGTCATTGTCCCACTGTACCCATCCCTCATTAGACCCATTATAGAGTACAATGCCCCATTTGGTATGTACCTCACAAAACATCTGCAACAGCTAGAAAGGCCACAGAAATACCTCACTAAAAGAATCACAGGTCTAAAGCAGATGCCCCATGCTGACTGTCTAAAAAAACTCCAGCTATACTCTGTGGCATATCCTCTACTCAGAGGCGATCTCTGCTTAACATACAGGGTCATGTCAAACCCTGAGCTGTTGAACATGCTCCACTTAAAGAAATCCCAATCCCTCAGAGCCACACGGTCCAGGGATCTAAAGCTTGTCATCACAATGAATAAAACATGTTGGAAGGATAGGTTCCTAACCCAGAGACTCCCCATACTCTGGAATAGACTGCCCATACATGTCAAGTAGAGCACCTCCTTGGCTGTCTTCAAAAGGAACCTTGACGATTGGATGGGAGACAGGAAATTCACCCCAGGGATCACGTCAGTCACCTTGCTAGACAGGGGTCCAGGCAAGTAAATATTGTGAGAAGAAATATCCAGAGAATTGCTATGGCTAGGCTTGTATAGGCCCTAGGACCAATAGCCTAGTACCAACCTATGAACCTATGACTATATGACTAGAATACTTGTTTATATAACTAAACTTAAAGAGTTTAAACCTTGGCTAATGTCTGAACTAAAACTTTTTGTTTAATTCAACAACACTAATAATATTAACCATGATCTTACCAACAACTGGCTTTGTACTTGTATTAAGCCAGGCTGAAAAACCTGCCTACTTACCTCTAACACTTCCACACTAGACCTCTCTCTTCCATTCTATCTCTATCCTACTTTATCCAGTCCCCCTCTTCCTTTTCCTTTTTGTACATATGCTACGTCATAAAACTTCCAGTATCCTCCGGATCCTTTCTTTATTGTACTTAGCATGTACTATGCTTACTAGTGTATATCTGTTATGAGAACTCTATGCTAAATCTAACACTAAGTCTAATACTTCCATACTAAACCTCTCTCTTATTTTACCTCTATCCTACTTCACCCAATTCCCCATTTCCTTTTTCTCTTTCTTTCTGTACATAATGCTGCTTGTCATAACACTTCTAGTATCCCTTCTCTCACCCTTTCCTTTTGTACTGAACATCAAGTATTCTTATTTGTTTATATCTATCATTATTACACTGTATATGTGTAATAATTTAGAATCATGCCTGTCAGCTTCTAATCTTTTAGTTCTATAGATATTTCTTCTCTGGGCCTACTCCACTTTACTGACTTTCTCTTCTTTCCTTCCCAGGTTGCATATTAATCAAGTTATCAATTAATCTGTTATAGGTATTATGTTCCTTGCTACTACTTTTTCCACTCTGAGCCATTTATGTATCAAGTATGTATTTATTAATCATCTCTAGTATGTATTAATTAATCATCTTAAATATGCTTGTATTGGTAAATAATGTAATCTTTTTTCTCTCTTCTGTGATAATTCTCCATTTGAAAAACAGAAACGTTTTCTTGTTATAAACATGATGTATAAATTCTTTGTATGGAGCTTTTCTCCCTGGGCCTCCACTGAAAATGGGTCATTGGCCCAGTCGGCCATTCACTGTAAACAAATGTAAAATAAATAAAATAAAAATTATTTGGGATCATTAAAAGCCTACATTTTTGACAAAGTGTTAACTTGGTATAAACATAAAATTAAGAAATGGGAATCAGAGTTAATAAACATTCAATCACAACTACTAGAGGCTAAAGTTAAGTTAATATAAAAGAAATATAAATGATATTCAGACATCTTATCTCATAAAACAGCCTTGCCCTTAGAAAAACTAAAAATTGCCTCTTATACCATGACACCTTAACATGTGCATACCTTATCCGAAAGAGTTAACATTCTATCAAAAATTTGATAATATTCTTGAACTTAGAAATGATGGGGATAACAAAAAAATCTACTGATCCTGGCAATATTCTTGACATTTTCGGATATCACTATACTTCTCAAAATCAAAATCCTAAACTTGTTGATAATTCTCCTATCTTATACTTTGGTCCTTCTGTTATTAAGAAAGACCCATCAGAACTAACAGACAATTTATATAAGAACATTTTTGTAATGATATTGCAGACAAAATTAAAGAATTCAATAATAGAAATATTTTGACTATTTCAACCCTCCATAATTTCATTCTTTTATAAAACACTAACTAAGGTTCAAACTCATGAAAAGATCCCCCTTCCTGGAAATATTCATTAATTACATCGATATTAAAAAAAAACAAAAATACTCAACTCTATTCCTCTTAAAGGCCCATTTCACTTCTAAATAATGATTATGCATTGGTTATGTTTATTCTTGTAGATAGAATAAAAGAATAGTCCAAATAATTAACCTTGACATGTTTGCTCTGAGAGTGTTGATGGAGAAGTGCAGAAGGAGTTGCATTGTGTCTTTGTGGATTTAGAGAAAGCATATGACAGGGTGCCTAGAGAGGAGTTGTGGTATTGTATGAGGAAGTCGGGAGTGTCAGATAAGTATGTAAGAGTGGTACAGGATATGTACAAGGGTAGTGTGACAGCAGTGAGGTCTGCGGTGGGAGTGATGGATGCATTTAAGGTGGAGGTGGGATTACATCAAGGATCAGCTCTGAGCCCTTTCTTATTTGCAATGGTGATGGACAGGTTGACAGACGAGATCAGACAGGAGTCCCCGTGGACTATGATGTTTGCAGATGACATTGTGATCTGTAGTAAGAGTAGGGAAAAGGTGGAGGAGACCCTGGAGAGGTGGAGATATGCTCTAGAGAGAAGAGGAATAAAGGTCAGCAGGACTAAGACAGAATATATGTGTGTGAATGAGAGGGAGGATAAAGAAATGGTGAGGATGCAGGTAGTAGAGGTGGCAAAGGTGGATGAGTTTAAGTACTTGGGATCAGCAGTTCAGAGTAATGGTGAGTGTGGAAGAGAGGTGAAGAAGAGAGTACAGGCAGGATGGAGTGGGTGGAGAAGAGTGTCAGGAGTGATTTGTGACAGATGAGTACCAGTAAGAGTGAAAGGGAAGGTCTACAAGAGGGTAGTGAGACCAGCTCTGTTATATGGGTTGGAGACAGTGGCATTGACAAAAAGGCAGGAGCCAGAACTTGACGTGGCAGAGTTGAAGATGTTAAGATTTGCACTGGGTGTGACGAGGATGGACAGGATTAGGAATAAGTATATTAGAGGCTCAGCTCAGGTTGGAAGGTTTGGAGACAAAGCCAGAGAGGCAAGATTACATTGGTTTGGACATGTGCTGAGGAGAGATGCACAGTATATTGGGAAAAAGATGCTAAGGATGAAGCTGCCAGGTAACAGGAAAAGAGGAAGGCTTAAGATAAGGTTTATGGATGTGGTGAGAGAGGACATGCAGGTGGTTGGTGTGACAGAGCAAGATGCAGAGGACAGGAAGAAATGGAAACAGTTGATCTGCTGTGGCGACCCCTAATGGGAGCAGCCGAAAGAAGAAGAAGCCACTCATAATACTATTAAATGAATACTTGTAGATTTTTTAAAAAAAAAATAAAAAAGAAGAAGCTCTTTTAATTAGTCTAGACAGTGAAAAAAACATTTGATTCTCTGAATTGGAACTACCTATTCCTAAACTTTATAATTACTTGCTTTTCCTATAAGTTTCATCTCACTCTCAAAGAATATTTACAAAAATAATAATGTGTGTCAAACTTGGTCCTTTTAATTCAGAATATATTCCACTGATCAAAGGTGCTAAACAGGGCTACCCCCTCTTGTCTATTTTATTTGCCTTAGCCATGAGAATACTAGCAATTTCATTGCAAGCAAAGTCAAACTTTACATCTTACTCTGACCTTCACTTAAACAACTCCAAATTCAAATTTATACTTTTAAATAAAAGAAAAAAATCCAAACACAAAGAAATCATATCATTGGTAAACACTTTTCCTCACTGGAATATTTAGGCATTATCTTATTGAAATATATCAATTAACATTCAGCCAAATTCAGTAAACCCTACACAGTCCATTTATACTGTGTGTGCATCCTATTGCAATGTGCATCAAATAGCACAGACTTATAGAGTCAATAAGCATTGTGTGGAGGCGCTCGCCACCCCGCAAACAAGATAAACACTATGGCATGCTAATTACAGCATAAGCAGCTGAACTGCATGTTAATCAACCAATCCAACACCGTGGAGCTATTCAACAAGCTATAAAACTACTGTGTAGAATCAGTGCTTGCTTTCCCTGTGAATTCCAAAACCTATTGAAATACAGCCATGGGAAGGAGTCTAAATGAAAAGAATGTTAGGGGCTGCTGCTGCTTTAATTCATTTGTATGTGCAACATGCTGAAGTCTATCCTGCTGCTGCTGCCAACAGACCAAGAAAGAAGGAGAAGAGTTTTCAGGTCCCATTTAACTTTTCACAACCTACATGATGTGGAAATTGTAGAGTGTTATAGAGTAGATAGGGACACACTACAGGAACTCTGCAACCTCTGTCGTCTTAAACTCAGAGCCAGGGCTAGCCAAGGAGAGCCCATCCCAGTGGAGACAAAGGTATGTGCAGCACTTAGAATCTTAGCTACAGCTACCTTTCAGAGACCAACAGGGGGCATGCTGGTCATATCACAGGCATCACCATCCAGGATCCTCCATCAGTTGCTGAATGCTATGCTCCAACATGCCAATGACCACATCTATTTTCACCATACACCTGAGGAGAGGGCCAGAAATATCCAGGAGTTTTACCATGTAGCACACTACAATGAAGAACTGGCAGCCATATATTGCACACATATAGAAATGAAGACACCACCTGGGGAACAGGGTAGGATCTAGATAAACAGAAAGAGCTACCACTCCATTAACTGCCAAGATGTGTGTAATGCCAAGGGAGTCATATTGAACATGTGTGCTAGTAACCCAGGTAGTTACCATGACTCACATATCTGGCACATCTCCCAGCTGTACCAGATGACTGCTAAAGAGGATATCCCGCTGGGTCATTTACTGGGGGATGCAGGTTATGCACTAGAACCATAGCTGATGATATCCATCAGAAATGCTCACACACCCACTGAAGAATGTCATAATGAGACACACGCTCAAACTAGAAATATCATAGAGCATGTGTGTGGGCTGCTGAAGTCACAGTTCCACTGCCTGGATACATCTGGGGGAGCCCTGCAGTACAATCCACTGACATGTACTAAAATATTCACAGTATGTGTCATGCTACACAACATCATCCTGAGAATACAGCTTCAGCAAGATGAGCAAGGGGAAGGAGAACATATCCCACCACTAATGCCAAGGTCATGACAGCCACAGGCAGATGAAAAGTCAGAGGGGAACCCCCAGCTGTTGTGGGTGTAGACAGATGTAGACATGCTCAATATGTCCTTGCATTGGCTAGGAGACAATGTATAGCACACTCACTCACCACCTTGGGGTCTAAAACATTCCTCCTATGCACATACATATAGTAACATTGATGCCAGGCAACTCTCATAACCTTTACCTCCCCATGTATTGGCTGTGTACTGCTTGTATCAAACAGAGTCAGTCCTGAACTAAAACTGTGGCAACTGCTGCATTTACAAGGTAAGTCTTGAACCTGGAGTGTATTGTGTAATAATATGAATGAATGGCACATCCTTGCATGCTCTTACTTGGTAATGTAAGCAGTATGTATGTATGTATGTATGTATGCAGCATACCTTCTCAAAATCAGTAATCCTCTCTATGGATATATCTCAAAGTAATAGCCTCTCTTCTGTGTTCACCACATAAACAAGTCTGCTCACTTTCAGTTTCCCTAGCTACACAGTTACCTTTCCTGGTGTAGTTTCAGGACTGTCAGCATGCTGAAGATGCAAATGAAGTGTGAACTCATTAGAATTGCTGAATCCCAACCCAAATCCTTGGCTCTGTGTTGCAGATAAAAACATAGTGCAGGCACTCCCTCAGTGTTTGTGTTTAATGGATTGTAACTGTGAATGATTACTGACTGGTAAACATCAGCAATGCAAACTGTCCTATAGCCAGTAGTAGCATCAGGTTAGACTTACAAAGTGTGAGATGTACTTTTGTCAAGGTTGGAAATGTAAGTAAGCAGCATACAATTCACAGGTTCTGTTCATTAACTCATTACATCCGAGTGATGCCTTCAGGTGCATCTGCAGTTAACTCCTACTGATACCTCTAGGCATCAAATTTTGCTTGTTCATATTTGCATTAGTAATTCCAAAATCATGCTATCTACAAGGTTTTTAAAAATTTCATCTTAAGGCTTACACAATAGCAAACTCACTTGCATTAATATTTAACCTCTGTCTAGTACAAATAAGTAGATATTAACTGTTGTTTTATGATATTAGTTTATATAGATATCATTTTCATATTTTTCTGAATATCTCAACAACCAAGTAACACAGACATAATTCCTTATCCTTTTATGAAAGCTCTCAGGTAGCTGGATAAAATGATGCTGACAGTATGTGTGTAACTTGAGTGCTTGCTGCAATTTTGTAAGTTGTTTACAAAATATTACAAATGTAATAGTTATTATGTCTACTGTAACTTATAAAATTCACTCTAAGACCTAGAATGTAAAGAATGCTACCACTATAAAATAGCTTGTGCTGAAGAGTTTGCCATTTATACTTCTTTCATAATTCCTGTGGTTCCAGAGATAGGAACATCTGTTTGAAAACTAAGGACATCATTTGATTCTGTCAAAAGTATTAAGCTCTGCCCATTGGAATTTACAGCACAAACTTCTAGAGCTCCATTGGAGTGAATGAGTTGACATCCAACCTCCCCTTCATTTTTTAGCAATGAATATGATATTATTACCATTTAATATCCTCTTACATTTAAGGCCAATTATATAGACTGGCTTACAGATTGCATGTCTCAGATTACTGGTCAGATAACAGAAGAATGACCAGCAAACATAGAGAAGTAACACAGCACTGTATATTTGCAATCAGTAATCAAAACTGGTTGTGTGATCGCTCAGTGCATTACAGATAAAAATAATAAATGTACAAATAACAGTTGTACGGTGTCAGATTACTGTAGATGATATTGCAGTTGGTTGTATGGAGATTGATTTCAGTTCCTTGCTGCAAAGCTGTTTGTGTGGCAAAGAGGGATGAGGCACCCTTATTATGTTCTAAAAGTTTAGTGCAGTGAGAGATCAAATCCAGACCTCTGTAGAAATATCTTTTTGCAGTGTGCATGTCATACATTGTTTTTCCTCATGTCAGCTATGTTTCACTTGTTTTTCTTTTTTTTCTTTAAATTTTTTTGGGGGGGGTGTTTGTGTGATATGGGCAGTTAGGGCAATCACAGGAATGGAGGAAATGAATGGTGGGTTTGGCAGTGCTTCTGTCATTTGCACAAACTGTGGCAGTGTACAAACTGTATAACTGGACCACCCAGGAATCACACAGGACCCAGAAAGCTAAAAATAGAAACTGGATATATTCAATTAATTCTATTGGGCACCACACAAACCTGCTAAGTGGTATTGCATGGTGGCTAACAGAGAGACCTTAAGATTAATTACTAAATTATGAAATGTCATGTAACTAGTCCTGTGGCAGCAGGTGTAAATGTTTAGCTGGAGTACAGACAGTCCTGGGTTCTAGTACAGGGTGTGCAACCATTTTTTTACTGTAGTGACATTGCAATTGATAGCAATTAACTGAAGCATGAATAGGTGTTGTTTCAACTTTCTTGTGGCAACAGATGTAAGTGTAGGACTGCTATACATATGATCCTCATTTCTAATGCAGAATATTCCATACACTTTAGCTGTTATTACACTTCCCATTATATCCACTCTTAATTATAACACTTTAAATAGTGGAGCTGATATTAATTATATGTATGAGGGATGAGACACTGTTATTGTGTTAGCAGATTAATCTTCCATCTGCAGTTATTTCATTCCTTACTGATTGGCACTGCCGCTCTCTGCTTACTATCACAAAAATAAATTGATTGGTTGTATGCACGCCAGTAATACGATAAGTGGAACTGGTGGGAAAGGATCAATATCCATTGCTTTAGGTCTGCTGATAGACATGGCTGGCATTAATGGGGAAGGTGCCAGGTTTAGGGCACAGAGATGGGATGTCCAGGAGTCCAGGATATTTATTGGATTCCTAGTAAATGTTGGCTCCCAGTGCACATTTGAGGTTTGAAATAGTTTAGCCCAGGCTGTATCCAGTGTCACTGGTATCCTGCGCACTGCAGAGCAATGTAGGCATCATTTTACTCACCTACAGAGGAGAAAGAGGGATAGTCTCGACCATTGGTTGGAGGAATTTAGGACTGAGGACATCCCACACCTTTGTAAGTATCAACTACAGAGAGTACTTGTAAGAATTAGAAAGTGGTTCTTTTCTGTTTTTTTTTTCTGCAGCTGCCAGAGATCAGGAGTTCAATATCTGGGCCCACAGGGTAAGATTGGAGAGACTGAGGGGGTAAGTGATTTGTATGCAGTAGAAGAGAAGTGTTATTGTAGCATTAAAAGTTAAAGATAGCTTTAATTTTATTTTGTAGAGTTGTATCAAATTGTGCATGCATATCCCAACTGTAAAAACAAATATGCATGCATTAGTCTAATGAACAGTCTAATTGTAAAACTCCAATATTAGACTTTAGTCAGAGGTTGTGGGTTCAAATACCACAATTCTCAACTATACAATGCTGTTATTTTTTCTGTAATATTTACATTAAATTAAAACCTATATACCAGTGGCACAAATCCCCTGCTGTAAACTGAAATCTGTATAACTGAAACACACATATGTGCAGTATATGCACAGCTGAAGGATTACTTGTAGCAATCTGTAGTATAGTGTGTATCTGTTAGGAGGTATATTTAAATGTAAAAATTAAGATAATATAGTTGTATAATTGTATTAATACATTGCATGCTACATATGATGGTACTAATTTTATCTTTTTTTTCTGTCACCCGAACCCTTATTTCTCTTTTTTATTTTCTTTATTTTTATTTTATTTTATTTTTAAAAATACTTTTTTTTGTATTTTTGTTTAATTTTATTCATGTTTAAAACATTTTTTAATTTTATTTTTATTTTATTTGATTTTTAAAACTATTTTTTATTTTATTTTTTTTATTTTTTTTATTTTTATTAGGTGTCATCAAAATGTGTCCATGTCATCCATGTGTACCATATCACTAAATGCTCCATAGCACAGCAAGGTAGGCCAGTCCCATTGAACCAGCCTGCATCTGTCCCATTGGCTCCAGCACCAATGCCGAGCACATCTGGAAGCCAACCTGGCAGCACTGCCTTCTGCTGCCCCTGCACTACCAGCACCCTCAATTAGTTCTGCCCGGAGACTGGTACACTGGTACCCTCCAGGAACAGTGGCAGAGGTGGTGATTTCATCACATGCAGTGAGTTGTCAGGGATGGTACGTAGTGTGGTGCACCATCCATTGATGCATGCCTACACCAGATGGACAGGCTGCTCTCCCTCATGGTCATAGTAGTAGTAGGAGATGTAAAGCACTCCAACCACCTGTGGAGTAAGATGACAGTGATGACAGTCCAGTGGGTGAGGGCTCAATTCTCACTGTCTCCAATCTTGATGGCCATGCGCCCAGGTTGCACCCACCCACACCCCACTCATGGTGTCCCCCAACCTTTTGTGTCCATCACATCCCTGTCTGTAGTCTTGTTTGACTTGTCTGTCTGCAATTGCTTCCTCCCATTTCCAACTAACCTGACCCAGACAATCCTACATCCCTTCTCCAACATTCTCCTCTATCTCAAATAAAAAATAAATGGGCACCTGTCCCACAAAAAAACATCCCATACATAGCTCTCCATTTCACACACATGTCATCCTGACACACTTGATTTGGTCCAATTGGCTATACAACATGGCTGTGTTGTGATCACCCCCCCCCCTTTTGTGGCGGTGACAATCTAAATTCAGTTAATATTCTGTGCATATTTTCAGTTTACATTGTTAAAGATATAGGTTCATAAGTTCATAGGTTTGTACTAGGCTATCAGCCCAAGGGCCTACGTAAGCCTAGCCAGCAAGGTTCCATAGCTTACGCCACCCAAGAAAGTTATTTTCCTATGCCACTGTCCAGCAGAGACACAGAAGTGATCCCCGGGGTGTATTTCCTATTTCTCATCCACTCATCAAGATTTTTCTTGAAGAGTGCTAATGAAGAACTTTGCATATTTGCTATATGGATAGCTATGGCTCTTTTCTACCTCCCTCCTTCACATTCCTGTCCTGCTTTCCCTTTGTTCTTCCACTGCTTGCTAACCATTTCACCACTTTCCCATCTACCCCATTTTCACATCTTTAATCTGGTCATAAAATAGAATCACACACAACATATATAAGGTGCTGAAAGAGCAATGGATCCCTTCACTTTTTGGGCTCCATCTTTGCACGGAGGTGCGCATTGAGCACCGATGTGCAGAGATGGTGAACTGTGGCACACCGCTGCAGTTACCACCATCCAGTGTTGTTTAACTCCGTTGCACTATGCCAACACACAGCAACATATGTACTATAGAGAATTCATGTCATTGCCTTAACAATGTTTATGTAAAAGTATTTAAAGGTATTAGATACACCTGGATTCAAACACATTACCATCTAGGCCCAAAAAGAAATGTATCAGTGCATTAACACATGCTTCCATAAAGTCAGTTAAGCAGCAGGTGGGTTTCATAGACTGAACACTAACTGTCAGACATTAGCAATGCATCTCACATTTGCGCAATGCTTAGCTACATGTAGATATGTGTATCTCACACATGTATACACTTTGCCAACTGCTGCACAAACCCACTGCATGCCACATTATGGAGAAGTAAATATTGTTATGTATTACTTCTGTTTACTGTCCATTTCCTGTCTATGACTTAAAATTACACGTGGAAACATAAAATAAAGGCCCTATCTAACAATATGTCACATATACATAATACAACCATGTGTCCCCCCCCCCCCCAAGCACTGCAACCCTGGTGTCTCAGTACTTTTTCCACACATATATCACCTACACTACAGAAAGCAATATCAAATGTTGTGTGATATGCAATGTACATCAATCTGGTAACATGCAGAACTACAACTATTGGCATATAAGACTAAAAAGCCTTATCTGCAAGGCTAAGGAAGGACTCAGCATGGACCTTTTCCACAAGAACATAGGTTAACTTCAAAATAATTGACCCAACCCATTTTGTTTTTGTCACAGGTAGCTCTTGCTTATTAAACCTTGTGGACTTCCTTGATTGTGACCCGAAAGACCTGGATGAAGGATAACAGGACATACTGCCTATGTTGAGTTATCCAAGGCCTTTGACACTATTCCCCCATTCATGTCTCATAGTGAAGATCTCACATCTGGGAATGAAGTCATACATTACTAGATAGATAGTCAACTGACTTACCAACAGAACACACACTCTTAAAGTTGGGGACTGCACCTCCTCTTCTATCCCACTTACAAGTGGAATACCACAAGGATCTGTGCCGGGCTTTCAACTCTTTGGAAACTACTTTTCTGAAGCCCAGGCAGTAGTAGTTCACCTGTGGTTTACCAAGTTTGCAGATGACTAACTGGATGCGTTCATATAGAGTCCCCAGTGATGTAACATATCACAGAAGGGGCTGACCCAGACAATTGGTGGTAAACTCACAGACCAAACCATAAAGCAAACAATGGCTCATTGTCCCCTATGGCAATGAATTATCCCTGTTAATTATGATATATATAGCACCACTCTAAGCTCAAACAACAGTGTTGTGAGACTTGGGAACACATGTTGATAACAATCTACACTTTTATCACTATGTGTCTGTAGTAGTGAGACACACATTCCGTATTGTGAACCTTATACATATGGACATCACATCCAAGACCAGGGAGGTCATAGCTCTGTTGTACTCTACCCTTATCAGTCCACTAATTGCTTACAATGCTCCCTTCTGTCTGTACTTCACCAGACACATTCAGCAATAGGAGAAAACACAGAGGTTTGTGACTGGGAGAAATGAGGGCCTCCAAACTTGATATACATGGAAACACTGAAAGACCTGTCACTGTACTCAGTATCATGCAGGCTGCTGAGACATGACCTATGCCTGGCCACCTACACAGCAGTATTAGACTCTGCCTATTGGAAATGCTGGACATTTGCAAATCAAATGGGCCAAGAATAACTTGGTGTAGGGTTCTCAGCCTAGCCTGTTACAAAAACAGAACAAGCTGGGGAGACAGATATGTCCACCAGTAATTGACACTCCTCTGTAATAGGCTCCCACTCTGTGAGAAGCAGTGCTTCCCAATGACCCTGTTCTACAGCAACATTGACAACTGGTTAGATGATTGCAAAGTCACCTCTGGGGTGGCACCTATGTCCCTCATGTACAAGGACAGCTGGTGCTGCTCACAAAATCACTCTGCTAGCAATGGCTATCTATACTCAATAAGGGTACTTATGTTTTTACACAGCTAGGCTTGTGAACACCCTAGGGCCATCAGACTAGTAGCCTCCTATGAACCTAAGAAGTTATGAACCTATGCAGGCTTCCCAACATCTTGTCTCCCACATGACCTGTTGATGTCATCTATTATAAGTTGACCTGCACTCTTGTAAAAGTCAGACTTCTGTTGTGGCACTTGCATAAAGTACTGTGTTCTTTTGTATGTGTACTTAGATATGTAGGAGTTCTATTCTCAAAGTGTGTGTGTGTGTGTGTGTGTGTGTGTGTGTGTGTGTGTGTGTGTGTGTGTGTGTGTGTGTGTGTGTGTGTACATGTGTGCTTTTGCTTAACATTACAGAGAGTATATTTGTCAAAGGAAAAATAACTTCAAAATGATCAATACACGGCAGTTTCAGGTTAAGGCACTTTAATCTTGCAGCAAGGAGACAAAAACATGCTAATACAGAGTTTGTCTAACTAGAATCAGGAAGTGAAACTACTTTTATACATTTCTTATAAGGTATTGCCTACTAAGCTGACACAATAAATCACAAGTTCTTTCAATATTATTTCTCAGCAGCTGTTTGTCCATGATTTTCTCCTGGCATATCAAGTTTACTAAAAAACTTCCCAAGAAAAACAACGTGGCCTTGATGACCACCAGTCAGATACAACTTCCCACTATGCAATGTTACCATTCAAGGTACTATGGCTAATTCGAGCACAAAGCAAGTCTTTGACTTGTCTGTCTGCAATTGCTTCCTCCCATTTCCAACTTTAACCCTGAACAATCCTACATCCCTTCAACATTCTCCTCTATCTCAAATAAAAATAAATGGGCACCTGTCCCTGAAACATCCACATACATAGCTCTCCATTTCACACATGTCATCCTGACACACTTGATTTGGTCCAATTGGCTATACAACATGGCTGTGTTGTGATCACCCCCCCCCCTTTTGTGGCGGTGACAATCTAAATTCAGATTAATATTCTGTGCATATTTTTCAGTTTACATTGTTAAAGATATAGGTTCATAAGTTCCTTAGGTTTGTACTAGGCTATCAGCCCAGAGGCCTCGTAAGCCTAGCCAGCAAGGTTCCATAGCTTCCGCCACCCAGAAAGTTATTTTCCTATGCCACTGTCAGCAGAGACACAGAAGTCCCCGGGGTGTATTTCCTATTTCTCATCCACTCATCAAGATTTTCTTGAAGAGTGCTAATGAAAGAACTTTGCATATTTGCTATATGGATAGCTAATCTTTTTCTACCTCCCTCCTTCACATTCCTATATTGCTTTCCCTTTGTTCTTCTCCCTGCTTTACACCCACTTCACCACTCTCCTATCTACCCCATTTTCACATCTTTAATCTGGTCATAAAATAGAATCACACACAACATATATAAGGTGCTGGAAAAGGCAATGGATCCCTTTTGGGCTCCATCTTTGCAGTGCGTACCGATGTGCGAGATATTGAACTATCTACCGCTGCACCGTTACCACCATCAGTGTTGTTTAACTCCGTTGCACTATGCCAACACACAGCAACATATGTACTATAGAATTCATGTCATTGCCTTAACAATGTTTATGTAAAAGTATTTAAAAATTATTAGATACACCTGGACACATAGCTTCCATAAAGTCAGTTAAGCAGCAGGTGGGTTTCATAGACCTGAACACTAACTGTCAGACATTAGCAATGCATCTCCATTTCGCAATGCTTAGCTACATGTAGATATGTGTATTCTCACACATGTATACACTTGCCAACTGCTGCACAAACCCACTGCATGTACACGTATGGAGAAGTAAATATTGTTATGTATTACTTCTGTTTACTGTCCATTTCCTGTCTATGACTTAAAATTACGTGGAAACATAAAATAAAGGCCTATCTAACAATATGTCACATATACATAATACAACCATGTCCCCAAACGCTGCAACCCTGGTGTCTCCAGTACTTTTCCCACACATATATCACCTACACTACGAAGCAATATCAAATGTTGTGTGATATGCAATGTACATCAATCTGGTAACATGCAGAACTACAACTATTGGCTATAAGACTAAAGCCTTATCTGCAAGGCTAAGGAAGGACTCAGCATGGACCTTTTCACAGAACATAGGTTAACTTCAAAATAATTGGCCAACCCATTTTGTTTTTGTCACAGGTAGCTCTTGCTTATTAAACCTTGTGGACTTCCTTGATTGTGACCGAAAGACCTGGATGAAGGATAACAGGACATACTGCCTATGTTGAGTTATCCAAAGGCCTTTGACACTATTCCCCATTCATGTCTCATGGTGAAGATCTCACATCTGGGAATGAAGTCATACATTACTAGATAGATAGTCAACTGACTTACCAACAGAACACACACTCTTAAAGTTGGGGACTGCACCTCCTCTTCTATCCCACTTACAAGTGGAATACCACAAGGATCTGTGCGGGCTTTCAACTCTTTGGAAACTACTGAAGCCCAGGCAGTAGTAGTTCACCTGTGGTTTACCAAGTTTGCAGATGACTAACTGGATGCGTTCATATAGAGTCCCAGTGATGTAACATATCACAGAAGGGGCTGACAGACAATTGGTGGTAAACTCACAGACCAAACCATAAAGCAAACAATGACTCATTGTCCCTATGGCAATGAATTATCCCTATTAATTATGATATATATAGCACCACTCTAAGCTCAAACAACAGTGTTGTGAGACTTGGGAACACATGTTGATAACAATCTACACTTTATCACTATGTGTCTGTAGTAGTGAGACACATTCCGTATTGTGAACCTTATATATGGACATCACATCCAAGACCAGGAGGTCATAGCTCTGTTGTACTCTACCCTTATCAGTCCACTAATTGCTTACAATGCTCCCTTCTGTCTGTACTTCACCAGACACATTCAGCAATAGGAGAAAACACAGAGGTTTGTGACTGCAGGAGAAATGAGGGCCTCCAAACTTGATATACATGGAAACACTGAAAGACCTGTCACTGTACTCAGTATCATGCAGGCTGCTGAGACATGACCTATGCCTGGCCACCTACACAGCAGTATTAGACTCTGCCTATTGGAAATGCTGGACATTTGCAAATCAAATGGGCCAAGAATAACTTGGTGTAGGGTTCTCAGCCTAGCCTGTTACAAAAACAGAACAAGCTGGGGAGACAGATATGTCCACCAGTAATTGACACTCCTCTGTAATAGGCTCCCACTCTGTGAGAAGCAGTGCTTCCCAATGACCCTGTTCTACAGCAACATTGACAACTGGTTAGATGATTGCAAAGTCACCTCTGGGGTGGCACCTATGTCCCTCATGTACAAGGACAGCTGGTGCTGCTCACAAAATCACTCTGCTAGCAATGGCTATCTATACTCCAATAGGGTACTTATGTTTTTACACAGCTAGGCTTGTGAACACCCTAGGGCCATCAGACTAGTAGCCTCCTATGAACCTAAGAAGTTATGAACCTATGCAGGCTTCCCAACATCTTGTCTCCCACATGACCTGTTGATGTCATCTATTATAAGTTGACCTGCACTCTTGTAAAAGTCAGACTTCTGTTGTGGCACTTGCATAAAGTACTGTGTTCTTTTGTATGTGTACTTAGATATGTAGGAGTTCTATTCTCAAAGTGTGTGTGTGTGTGTGTGTGTGTGTGTGTGTGTGTGTGTGTGTGTGTGTGTGTGTGTGTGTGTGTGTACATGTGTGCTTTTGTAACATTACAGAGTATATTTGTCAAAGGAAAAATAACTTCAAAATGATCAATACACGGCAGTTTCAGGTTAAGGCACTTTAATCTTGCAGCAAGGAGACAAAAACATGCTAATACAGAGTTTGTCTAACTAGAATCAGGAAGTGAAACTACTTTTATACATTTCTTATAAGGTATTGCCTACTAAGCTGACACAATAAATCACAAGTTCTTTCAATATTATTTCTCAGCAGCTGTTTGTCCATGATTTTCTCCTGGCATATCAAGTTTACTAAAAAACTTCCCAAGAAAAACAACGTGGCCTTGATGACCACCAGTCAGATACAACTTCCCACTATGCAATGTTACCATTCAAGGTACTATGGCTAATTCGAGCACAAAGCAAGTACAGATTACAGTTCATTTCTTCAAGCAGTCTTTGTCTGATGTATCTCTTCTTTTCCGCAGCTGTGCATGTTCTCATAACACAAACAGGGCTGATTGTTCATATTCAATCACATTATAGAAAACAGTATTGTTCTATTCATTCACTATTCATTAATTTTCCTGACCTAGTAGATAATCACCTGCTTCTCAATACATTTCCAAAAGGCATAACCATGAATTTTGCTGTGCTAGCAAATACTAGATCAGAGAGCGTCTTGCAATTTCAGAAAGCATACTGCAGTTTGAAAAAGCATCTTATAATTTCATACAGAATTAAGCTGTACATAAAATAGAATGAAATGTGTTAACCCTTTTAGCTTCTAATAAGCACTAAACATATACATTAATACATATTTTTTCTAACATTTCCCCCCCGTTAATACTTTTATTCTATTTTCAAAAGCATAAACAGTTGTTTCTTCTCCTAACCTCTTTCCATTTAGAATTTGCAGTTAAGAGAGTCATTCAGTTTAAACTTATGAAAGTGTTTCACTCTTCAATAGTTCTTCAATTTCAGTACTTTGATATAAAGTCTCAGAAACTGACATGTCTATAAAATCTTTGATCAATCTTTTCATGCAAGGAATACCACAACAAACACACACTCCTAATAGGAGTAATCCCACACAAATGGCAATCAGGATGTTCATTAGGATGCTACCCCACCCCCCCAAACAAATTCTGGAAAAAATACGTCAGTGGGTTTGGGCCTGGTTTGGTCATGGCCGACACTTGCTGAATCACCTCAAGATGGTCGGTTATCTCATGCTGGTTGTCAGGAATATATGAATAGCACTCCTCTTTTGTTAAAGCACACGTACCGCCTTTCGCCGCTAGGGTGAAGTCAAGAGCCATACGGTTTTGAAGCACCACAGTTCTCATAGCATTCAGTTCATCAGTCATTAACTTAAGAGCAGAAAAAGTTGCATTACTCATTACTTCAAGAACTTTGGACAGTTTTCTCAGCTCCCAAATTGATTTCACTGTGCCATATGCAGGGGCTATACCTGCCCACGATATGATAATGTCACTTAAGTCCATGTGTGTCAGTTTGTCTTTATTTTTTATGGAATTATGGTTTCTCCAGCCTGCTTCGATTCGTCCTACTGGATTTTCAGGCCTTCTGATTGGATTTCCGGTTTTCTTGGTGATCTCTCTGACATTTCAAATCTTTCCCTGAGGCAAGACTGCAGTGTGTCATATGGCCGGAACCAGGTAACCCAAAAAACAACTGCCGGACCAGTTCTCAGGTAACCATTTGTATGCCTTTTCCCACAAACAAAATAACAATTCTCTACTTTAGTATTAATATACACTTGCCTTGCATGAAACATTTTCTTATCAATAATAGATAGTTGTTTTAAAAGTACAGGATTACGCTGTATCTCATCAATAGTCTTATGAATCGACTCGAGATATGAGTCATAGTTTGTATCACAGATATAACCTGCATTATTGGCTTTGGTATAACATTTGTAAGGAATAGTCACATTACAATTACTCCAACCTACCTGAACAGTATCATTTTTGTAAAAACATCCAATTCCCTTTTGTGTAACAGGCAGGTGCAATGCTATTTTATCTTGTGATTTTACAGTTGTAGCATCAAAAAGCAAATTTTCCCAGGTCTCATTGACCCCTAGGGGGACAGCAGTCATTAATAATCCCCCATATGCTGTTGGTATAGCTGTGCAGATCCAGCAATTTGAAGCATTAAAAGTTTCAGCCTACACATATTTAATTGCTTGGTAAATGTTAAAGTTCGGATGCCAGTCTATGAATGATTCACATTTATTCAGTTCAGCTTGTGTGGCTGGAAAAAGGAAAGGCCACAACAAAAAGATTAATGTTATCAATATGGTCAACAGAATGATCATGCAATACTTCTGAGGTTGTTCAGCATTTCTATTTGCTCCGTATCTGGTCATTTTGTTCTTGTGTAACAGTAGCAAGTTTTTTGTCCAGTTCAAAGTTTTTAACCAATTTACAGTGTGTCAGATGAATCCAGGATGCTCGCTCTGCGATCTTGACTGCAGTGGGTGTTGACAGTAGCACTTGGTACAGCCCTTGCCACTTCGGTGTCGTCCAATTTCTTTTCTTAATAACCTTCACCCAGACCCACGTGCCTGGGACTGCTGCTGCTTCCGATGGTCTGGTTTGTTCTTTATCTGAAACAGAATTCAACTGCAAAAGTTGTTTATTACTTAGAAGTCATCTCATGTATTCTGCAAGTGAACTGTCAGCCTCCTGGTCTGCAGGCATGAGAGGTTTCCACTGAGGTATATAATATGCCCTCCCAAACAATATTTCAAAATGAGTTAACCCCTTTGCATTTGGAACAGTTCTCATGCTCAACAATGCCAGAGGCAGGCAGTGCACCCAGTTCTTCTGTGTCTCGCTAATCAATTTCCTAAGTTTATTTTTCAAAACCCCATTATGCCTCTCTACTAATCCTGTGGATTGGGGGTGGTATGCACAATGGTTCTTTAAAGAAATTCCGAAATATCGGCTCAACTGTTGTATGGTTTGATTTACAAAGTGTGTGCCATTGTCACTGTAGATCTTTTCCGGTATGCCAAATCTAGGAATAATTTCTTTAACGAGGACTTTTGCAACAGTAGCTGCAACTGTATTTTTGGTCGGAAAAGCTTCCACCCATTTGGAAAACATATCTATAATGACAAGACAATATTTCTTATTTTCACATTTGTTTAGTTCTATGAAATCCATACAGATAGTATGGAACGGGTACGGTGGTGTTGTGAAACTCCCTTGCTTAGGCTTCAGTGCCCCCTGTGCATGATGCCTGTTGCAAACATGGCATGCTGCACAAAAATTTTTTGTGTAGTTTGTAAATCCATATGCAGTGAACACTCGGTTCACTAACTGTACCATCCCCCCTGTTGAGACATGGCACTACCCATGGCTCAACAAAGCTGCATATCTAAACAAGTTAGACGGCAAAATTGGTTTTCCTTCTTTGGAGATGTACAGCTCTTTCTCAAGAATTGCTCCTCCTTTTATCCATTTTTGTTTTTCTACATTTGTAGTAAGTGTCTGCATTGTTTTTAACATTTCTAAATCTAAAATTTCAGAAGGTTGTAATTCCTCACTCAAAAGAAATACTTCTGAAGCTGAAGCTGCCTGCTTTGCAGCTGTATCAGCTCTCGCATTACCTTTTGAAATCCTATCCTGTTGCTTAGTATGAGCTACGCATTTACAAATAGCTACTTTCTGATGTAACTGAATAGATTCTAACAAATCTAAAATAAATTGCACATGATTAATCGGTTTACCAGTAGATGTTATCATTCCTCTGTTGTGCAAAAACATGTACAGTAGAAAAAGCGTACTGGCTGTCAGTAAAAATGTTCACACATTTACCCTTTGCCAAGGTACATGCCCTTGTCAAAGCAATCAATTCTGCTGCCTGTGCAGATAAGTTGTGTGGTAAAGACTTTGCTTCTAAAATCTCAGTATCAGAAACTACTGCATACCCCACTAGATTCTGTCCTGTAGGACCCCTTCTGCATGAGCCGTCCACGTAATATGTCACCTCGGCATCATCCAAGGGAACATCCATTAGATCTTTTCTAGGCAGTGTCTTTTGCTCAATCTCCTGCAGGCAGCTGTGTGGTGTGCCATCTGCAGGGGTCGGAAGCAAGGTAGAAGGGTTTAAAGTTGTACATCATTCAATTGTCATATGAGGTTGGCTCAAGAGTATAGTCATACAGGAAAGATGTCTAGCAGGAGAAAGATATGCTACTTGTTCTTGCAGTAAAATAATTGCGACTGCATGAGGCACTCTCAATGTGAGAGGGTGGAACAACACTACTGAGGCGAAGCCTGTACTGCCATTGCAGCTGCAACTACTGCTTGTACACAGTGGGGCAGGGATCACGCCACTGGGTCCAGCTGTGATGAATAATAAGCTATGGGGCATTGCTTATCCCCATGTTGCTGTGTTAACACTGATGTCATGTAACCTTGCTTACAATCTACAGTTTGGAAAAAACGTTTATGATAGTTTGGTAATCCTAAAACTAATGAGGATGCTATCAGTTGTTTCAGTTTGCAGAAAGCTGATTCTGCTTCTGGTGTCCATTGTAATAAATCTTGTGCTGCCATAGGCTCCTTGTATATTAAGTTGGTCAGTGGAGCAGATTTCAAAGCATAGTTTGGAATCCAACTCCGACAGAAATTAGTCGTGCCCAGGAAGGACATAATTTCCTTCTTGGTAGTTGGTTTGGGTGCTTGTAAAATTGATATTTTTCTATCTTCATCCACTGTTCTGCCTTCTTTGGATATTACATATCCCAGGTATTTAACCTGTTTTCTCCAAAGCTGCAATTTGTTTTTGTTTACTTTGTGTCCTTGAGTGGCTAGAAATTGTAGTAATGTTATGGTATCTTCCCTGCATTCTTGCTGGGTGGGGGCTGCCAGCAGGATGTCGTCTACATAAAGTAGAATTTGGCTGCCTCTTGGTGGGCTAAATCCCGCCAGGTTGCTTGTCATCTCTTGTGCAAATATTGTTGGGCTTTCACAATACCCCTGTGGTAGTCCTGTGTATGTGTACCTTTTCCCCTGAAATGTGAATGCAAGCCAATGTTGGCTGTCAGGTTGTATCGGTATTGAAAAGAACGCATTGTTAATATCTACCACAGAAAAATACTTCTGTTGAGATTTTAAATCATTCAACAAGGTGTGTGGATCTGGCACCGTAGGTGCTCTAGGTATTACTGCATCATTAACAGCTTGTAAGTCTTGGACCATACGCCATTCCCCATTTGCTTTCCTAACAGGAAATAAGGGTGTGTTACATGGTGAATCAGGAGATTCTACTAGTACTCCTTCCTTAAGTAAAGCTGCTATTATAGGTTTGATTCCTATTTCTGCATCCTTCCTTAAGGGATACTGTCTCTTTTGAGGTCTGAATGATGATTTTGGCATAATAGTAACTGGTCCTGCTGTACAAATTAGTCCTACATCTGATTTCCCTGTTGACCAGAGAGTTTCTGGTATGCTCCGTAAAGCTTTTTCTTCCGCTTCTAGTAAGAGTGCTAATCAGCTGTCCTCGCTAGACTGCAAGTGTACAGCTGGGTGTGTCTGCGTTATCCAATTTTGCTTCTGCTTTTTTACTCCCTGTTCTGACAATTCTAACTCCATTTGTTTTTCCCACTTTGTGACTTTTTCTCCAAGATCTGTCCATTTCACATTCTTGTCTTTAGTTAAACTAACATGTGGTAATCTATTAGATTTATAGAGTGCAAAGAATTCCTGGGGCAATGAACAGCCAACTACACTGTTCCCTTCTGTGTCCCAGTACAGATTACATAATACTAATCTGTTTGCATGGTTTTTAAACAGTTCTTGCTCATATTCCTTATCAGGTCCTGGTGTGCTACAATAATACAGAGTACAGTGCAACAAATGCTGTTTATCAGTGTCAACGGAGGGGAACTTACTGATGGCTACATTCATCAGTTCTTCAGTTACTGCCCCTGGACCAGTCATGACTAAGTCCTGGCTGTACCAATAAAATGTTTAACCCTCCAGTCGTACCACAAAAGTATCCATTTGTCGCTGTGCTTCCATACCCTGCATAGTCGGTACTACTGCTATGCCAAATATCTGCATAAGATCTCTGCCCAAAAGGTTCACTGGGCATTTTGCAGAAACAACAATTTAGCTTTTCTGGGTCATCCCTGAAACTGGGTCAGTTATTGCTATGTTATGGGAGAGTGGCTTCCGATACAGCTGTCCATTAGCTGCCTTCACTAATATGTAATCAAGTGATTCTGAATTTTCTGGTAGTTTGGAAGGATGTATCAGGGTTCGTGAAGCCCCTGAGTCACACAGGAATTTAACTTCCCTCCCCTCTACCAGAAGTGTAACTTCCGGTTTTGTGCCTGCTAAATAGAGCTCTAGGCTCAATAATGCTAAGTCCAAAATTTCACTTTCTTCACCATCGGTGATTTCTTGTACTTCCTCTATTTCTTCTATCACATTCTCTACTCCCTCTATCACATTTGCATTTGTCTTTTCTTTGTTATTCCCTTCTAGTGATTCTTGACTATCATATAGTCAGTCCTCACCATCCTTATCCTCTATGGCCACCTTCTTGTTTTGCTTGCAATCCCTTGCTAAATGTACCTTTTTTCCGCATTTAAAACACTCACCCTTTTCTTTCTCTCTTCAAACTCTTCTGATCGTTGGTCAGATTGTTTGTTTGCCTGGGCATTTTTCTTGCCCTTTTTCCCGGACTGTACTTCATAAACTTCTGCTCCGTCTTCTACAGCAAATACTTGGGCTTTCTTTTTCTTTTTACTATTAAAATGCATTTCGGCATGCCTAGCATATTCAAGTAGTGACTGTAATCTACTTGTACGATGGTCTGCCATGTGCTTTGTAATAAAGCTGCTTATAGGCAAAATACTGCCTTTCAAAAATGCATTCTTTAATTGCTGCTCATATGGGGAATCATGTGTTTGATCTTCAGGTACCTACATTCCACAATGGTTATTAAAACACTGTAATAATCTAGCATAATATCTGTCAACAGTTTCACCTTCCTGTTGAATGCATTGATTAATGCAAGTCCAGTCTGCCCCAGGCTTCCATTTCTCAGAGATTCGGTCTGTCAGACCTTTCACTCTGTTATCCAGTTCTGCGTTACTATGTGGGAGTGGCTTATGTTCTGCATCACGGGGATTCCAGTTGCCACTGATCATGTGCCAATCTGGACCTACAATCTGTCTGACTACTTTTTCTACTTCTTCTCCATTCAAATGATAACTTAACCTCATGCCTTGTAAATCTTCTAAGAATTTTCTAAAATTAACTTTTGGATGGGGAATTCCCTCTGTGGCTTTCCGGATGTCTTCCGGTGTCCACGGTCTATATACTAGGAGAGTCGGGTCCTGTCCTGCCTGTCCTGCCTGCGGATTTGGTACTTCTATGAGTGGACATATCTCTTCTTCACTCATAGCTCGTGAATTTTTGTTTATTTCATATAACTCAGTATCCCCTCTTAAGTTACATGTTCGAGATCTAGTCTCAATGGGATCTCTAACATACGGTCTTGGCTTTGCGGTAACAGCCGGGTATAGTGGAGGTGGATCAGCTTGTCCACTCGCTTCATATTCTGGTGCGGGAAGTGGAGGGGGTGGAGGGGTTGATGCTATCACCAAATTATTGTCTTCTTTATCTAGAAACATAGCTTTTGAATTATTACTTTTCTGTTCTCTATGGTTTGTTTCCTCAATCCACCTGTGTGCCTGAGGAATACCCAATTGACGTTACCTTTTTACCTGACATTTTGCGTCTGTTTTAAGCTGTTTGACAAGTTTAATAAGCAAGGATTTTTCTAATTTACCATTAAATTCATATTTATTAACCCATTTTGTATAGTATCTAACATTGTCGGCACACTGTGATTGCATATATTTTGCATCTTCGGTTAGCAGTTGGTTTTGGGAACTTTTTGCGCACTTATTACCCATATTGTTCTGATTGTTAAAAAATGTTACGTAACCCTTCTTATTCTCACGTGGTACCACGATTTTATGTTTCACAGTTTATCTAGAATAACTGTCTTACCTATTCTGTTTCCCTGATCTATGACAAGACTGCAATCTTTCTGTCCCTGACTTGTACAAAAACAAATCTCCTGACAGATATTTCCAATCAAGTCCCTGATCTAAAACAGAAAAAGGTAAATCTCACCTTACCTGAGCCTCCGTGATTGACCCACTCCTGGTTCGTACAGCAACTCGTCCTCCAGTTGCAGATCAGAAAAGTGGCTGGCCTCTTTTGGACAAAAATTCAGTCGAAGGTCTTTCAAAGCAGAAGAACCGATGTGGTTTCTGCCCCATACAGTTTCATGCCACCTGGCCTATCTGACCTGAGGCGAAGTGAGAGTTTCCAGTCCGAAGGACCAATCTGTCAAAGGAAAAATAACTTCAAAATTATCAATACACGGCAGGTTTAGGTTAAGGCACTTTAATCTTGCAGCAAGGAGACAAAAACGTGCTAATACAGTTTGTCTAACTAGAATCAGGAAGTGAAACTACTTTTATACATTTCTTACAAGGTATTGCCTACTAAGCTGATGTAATAAATCACAAGTTATTTCAATATTATTTCTCAGCAGCTGTTTGTCCATGATTTTCTGCTGGCATATCAAGTTTACAAAAAAACTTCCTAAGAAAAACGTGGCCTTGATGACCACCGGTCAGATACAACTTCCCACTATGCAATGTTACCATTCAAGGTACTATGGCTAATTCAAGCACAAAGCAAGTACAGATTACAGTACATTTCTTCAAGCAGTCTTTGTCTGATGTATCTCTTCTTTTCCGCAGTTGTGCATGTTCTCATAACACGAACAGGGCTGATTGTTCATATTCAATCACATTATAGAAAACAGTATTGATCTATTCATTCACTATTCATTCATTTTCCTGACCTAGCAGATAATCACCTGCTTCTCAGTACATTTCCAAAAGGCATAACCATGAATTTTGCTGTGCTAGCAAATACTAGATCAGAGAGAATCTTGCAATTTCAGAAAGCATACTGCAGTTTGAAAAAGCATCTTATAATTTCATACAGAATTAAGCTGTACATAAAATAGAATGAAATGTGTTAACCCTTTTAGCTTCTAATAAGCACTAAACATATACATTAATACATATTTTTCTAACAATATTACAACATGTGGGGCACTGTTATTACCTTATTCTCCTCAGCATACACTGCTGATGTCATTAGCTATAAAGTGTTGTCTGAGACACCCTATGTCAACCTTGTGTAAAGTACTCAATTTGAAAAAACGCCAAACGGAGTGAATGCTCTACTATGAACAGCAGCAGACCATAAAAATAAAACAATGTATGTTCGTAGAGCAAGACAATGGAGGGTAACCAATAAATCCAAAATACTCGCTAATAAAGACACGTTAATAAAACGACAAGCAATCCAAAAACTCTAGGTCTTCTGTATCGTAAAAAACAGGTTTATTGAGATAGAAAATGGTAAGCGCTTTCACTAAGACAGCTTCATCAGACCGTATTACATTACACAGTCAAACAGGAAGTTAATATATATTAAAAAGCCAAAATGAATTTGCTTAAAAACATTGCTTAAAAAACTCATCAAAGTCAGCATTAAATAGATAGACATCTGTAAAAACATTTAAAACTACTGAAAAGAAAATTAATCAATATTTAATCTTAGGCCTCCTAGACTTTAGTAGTGGACGTAGGGGGACCTTACCATTGATGCCCGGTGGTACATCTGCCCTAAATTTAATAATCCAATTAATTTCTCGAGTTTCAGTATAGTTCTCAACATCACCCCTCCTGCATGTCCTGGGAATTTGTTCCAGTATCCTGAACCTAAACTCATGATTAGGGCCATGATCCTTAACGTGTTTTGCAAGAGCATTATATAGGTGTTCTTTCCTGATGTGATAAGCATGTTCACGTATCCTGTCTCTCAGCACACGGTTGGTTTTACCTACGTAGTAGGCCGGGCACGCTGTGCAGGTTGCCAAATAAATCACATCCTTGGACATGCAGTTGCCTGTTACCCTAATGTTATAGCTACCTGCTCCTAGGGGGTATCTGAATACTGGATCACTCAAAATATAAGGGCAGAAATTACATTTATTACAAGGAGTCATGTAGGGTCCCTCTGTATAAGGAACGTTAATATGTGACTTTGGGTAACACAACAACTGTTTAATGTTCTTCTTGTTGCGATAAATAAATCTAGGCTTATCACCAGTTAATCTCTTAATAGTAGGGTCCACCGATAGAACATGCCAGTGTTTCAAAAAAACATCTTTTAGTGTCCCTACATCCTTGGTATAAGAGATGGGAAAAATTACTTCTCCCCCAAGTGTAGAATGGTCATTTGATAGATGTGTAATCCCATCGTCCATATAAAACCCATGCGCTCCTTCAGAAAAATAAGGCATAGCCCTATTCTCTCTTAACATGTTAATGGATTCCATCCCTTTATTAATATCCGATACACTATAGCCACGTTCCCTGAATCTTCTATCCAAATCCTGTAAACCTGAGACAAATTCATGATCATGGGGTGTGTATCTGGATAGTCTCATGGACTGACCACGGACTATATTGCGATAGACATAGCCTGGGTGCATACTAGTGCGATGTAATAAGGTGTTCCTGTGGCTGGATTTACGAAACAACCCTGTGTTGACTAACCCTCCTGGTAGCTTTTCAACATAGATGTCGAGAAAAGGTATCCTTCTACTAGACCATTCCATGGTGAATTTAAGAAACCATAAAGAGTCGTTAGTCTGGTTGAAAAATGTGTTCAACTGTGTGGGAGTTCCTTTCCAAGCTAAAACAGGTTCAACAGCCTGTAGAAAGGTACAAATGATTTAAATAGCTCATTCTGCAAGAGATGCTGATATTCCCATTCAGCCATTACTAGGTTGGGGTAGCTATTGGAACACGGTGTGCCCATAGCTCGCCATCGACAAAAACATACGGTCTTGAAAGCTGAAAACATTGGATTCAAGAACTATGCCCAACAAAGACAATGTTAGTTCTATATTCACATTATGGGAGGGATCTGTCCTCGATAGATAAGAGCTTATCATTGCTAGTCCCTCATTGTTGGGAATCACTGTGAATAAGGATTGAACATCCATAGTTACCCACAGCAGATCATCAACCATATTGTTAGAGCTTGCAAATGCATGGAATTCCAGCAGGAACTGCTTGGTGTCCTTAAGAATAAAATCATTAACTTCAACATAAGGTCTCAGTTGGGCTTCAACATACAGGGAAAGTGATTCAGTAATCCACCCTCTCCCGGCTACAATTGGTCTCATAGGAGGAAATACTGGATTCTTATGAATTTTCGGGAGGCCTTGAATAGTTGGTAAAAGTGGACACATGACATAAAGGAAGTCAAAAAGCTCTTTACCTAAAACCCCCTTGGTGAATAAGGTGGATAGAAAGGTATGGACTTTCTCAATGATGGCATCTACCATTTTCTCAGAGATGGGTAGATAGAACTTCTCATCCATTAACATACACATCATATCAGTGTTATATCTATCTACATCAAAGACCACTAGTCCGCCGCCTTTGCCGAGGCGTACGATGTCTCGATTATTACGTAAGGTAGTCAGGGCTTCCCTTTGTTTAAAATTTAAATTATGACTATAACTATTGGTTCGAGCATGTCCACTAGTCATGTTATAAATATCATCTTCCACTAGTTTGCTATATGCGGCAACCAGTGGGTGTACAGGTGGAATAAAGGTACTCGGTCTTTTAAATACCATGTTGGATTGCAATGATGCTGTATCTTTGAAAAAAATCTTAAGGGAAAGATTCCTAATAAACAGTTTAAAATCTCTCAACGTCTCTTCTAGCCTGCTAGTCCTAGTGGGTATAAAAGTGAGACCTCTCGAAAGTACTTCTAATTCATGTGCACTCAACATATAACTAGATAAATTAAATACTATGCCTACTTCTTCTTCTCCCACATCTTTTTGATACTCTGATTGGACTGAGTGTCTGGGGAGAGCTTCCTTTTGTAGCGCTCCCTGCTGTTGGAGCGGGGCCTCTCCTCCCTGAGGTATGTCTTGATGGGAAAAGGAAGTTTATCTACTGAGGGTGGTGGATGTTGCATGAGCGGCACAGTGGCAGTGCCTGGGTTACTAGTCGTGTGTGTATAACTCCTCCCTACCGCAGAACCAAAAGTCTTCCTGCGAACAACAGGTTGGGAGGTTGAAGGGCATGCGCTCTGGTTACTCTCTAATTGCAACACTATGTTGTCACCCTCTACTACTGTGTTGTCTTTATCTAAAGCAAGCGGGACAGCATCAGTAATGTCTACAGTTTCAGGGGTAATTGCATCACCATTCTCTATACAAATATCAACATGTACACCATTGTTATGTGATAACTCAACAGCATTCCTTACATGTGAATTATTACTAACATTATTGTTGACATTATTGTTAACATTAACATTAAATCTCGGCCAAGTGAAAATTTGACCAGTTTTAAAATCAGAGCTATCCCTATGAAGCTTCGCTCTCTTTTGATTTAAGAGGCGTTGCTCATATTGTGTCACATTATCCAACATATAGTTAAAAGCTTTATCAACGGCAGGGCCGGGAAACTCAGTATAAACATTAGTTTGGCAGTTCTTAATTTCAGTTCTAAGTGCTTCCTCCATCGGGAAGAAAAAATCGTTCATCAACCTCATATAGTTGAGGCTTACCTCTATGTTTAATTGCTGCCAATCGTACAATAGTTCTGGGTACAGAGTGCCCGTTGTAGGCATTTTGAGCACTCTAAGCCCCCTCGGCACAATCCGGCGTTGAAGACAGATTTCGAAATGCTGTCTTTGCGTCTGTAGACGCTTCAACCTGTACAAGTCCTGTTCTAGTCTCTCTGTAGCTAGTCGCAAACCTTCACGGTCAAAGGCTAAATCATTGATGTTACTGGAATTATCTTCTGCTTCACCAAACGCTGCTAACGGGTTATGCTCTACTCTTAAGCAGTCTTTAAGACGATCGGAAACAGTACGTGACTTCATAGGAAGTTCCTGTTGCTTGTGTAACACATCTGACAACTCAACATTCTAGTTCCTCAATCATGCCTCCGGTTGGAAATGTGAGCACAAAAGTAATCAATTTGAAAAAGCATAGCGGTGAATGCTCTACTATGAACAGCAGCAGACCATAAAAATAAAACAATGTATGTTAGTAGAGCAAGACAATGGAGGGTAACCAATAAATCCAAAATACTAAGCTAATAAAGACACGTTGATAAAGCGACAAGCAATCCAAAACTCTAGGTCTTCTGTATCGTAAAACAGGTTTATTGAGATAGAAAATGGTAAGCGCTTTCACTAAGACAGCTTCATCAGACCATATTACATTACACAGTCAAACAGGAAGTTAATATATATTAAAAAAGGCGCCAAAATGAATTTGCTTAAAGAAACATTGCTTAAAAACTCATCAAAGTCAGCATTAAATAGATAGACATCTGTAAAAACATTTAAAACTACTGAAAAGAAAATTAATCAATATTTAATCTTAGGCCTCCTAGACTTTAGTAGTGGACGTAGGGGGACCTTACCATTGATGCCCGGTGGTACATCTGCCCTAAATTTAATAATCCAATTAATTTCTCGAGTTTCAGTATAGTTCTCAACATCACCCCTCCTGCATGTCCTGGGAATTTTGTCCTGAGGTTTTTTTGAAACACTGGCATGTTCTATCGGTGGACCCTACTATTAAGAGATTAACTGGTGACAAGCCTAGATTTATTTATCGCAACAAGAAGAACATTAAACAGTTGTTGTGTTACCCAAAGTCACATATTAACGTTCCTTATACAGAGGGACCCTACATGACTCCTTGTTATAAATGTAATTTCTGCCCTTATATTTTGAGTGATCCAGTATTCAGATACCCCCTAGGAGCAGGTAGCTATAACATTAGGGTAACAGGCAACTGCATGTCCAAGGATGTGATTTATTTGGCAACCTGCACAGCGTGCCCGGCCTACTACGTAGGTAAACCAACCGTGTGCTGAGAGACAGGATACGTGAACATGCTTATCACATCAGGAAAGAACACCTATATAATGCTCTTGCAAAACACGTTAAGGATCATGGCCCTAATCATGAGTTTAGGTTCAGGATACTGGAACAAATTCCCAGGACATGCAGGAGGGGTGATGTTGAGAACTATACTGAAACTCGAGAAATTAATTGGATTATTAAATTTAGGGCAGATGTACCACCGGGCATCAATGGTAAGGTCCCCCTACGTCCACTACTAAAGTCTAGGAGGCCTAAGATTAAATATTGATTAATTTTCTTTTCAGTAGTTTTAAATGTTTTTACAGATGTCTATCTATTTAATGCTGACTTTGATGAGTTTTTAAGCAATGTTTCTTTAAGCAAATTCATTTTGGCGCCTTTTTTAATATATATTAACTTCCTGTTTGACTGTGTAATGTAATATGGTCTGATGAAGCTGTCTTAGTGAAAGCGCTTACCATTTTCTATCTCAATAAACCTGTTTTTTACGATACAGAAGACCTAGAGTTTTTGGATTGCTTGTCGTTTTATCAACGTGTCTTTATTAGCGAGTATTTTGGATTTATTGGTTACCCTCCATTGTCTTGCTCTACGAACATACATTGTTTTATTTTTATGGTCTGCTGCTGTTCATAGTAGAGCATTCACTCCGTTTGGCGTTTTTTCAAATTGATTACTTTTGTGCTCACATTTCCAACCGGAGGCATGATTGGAGGGGAACTAGAACAAGTTGAGTTGCCGTATGTGTTACACAAGCAACAGGAACTTCCTATGAAGTCACGTACTGTTTCCGATCGTCTTAAAGACTGCTTAAGAGTAGAGCATAACCCGTTAGCAGCGTTTGGTGAAGCAGAAGATAATTCCAGTAACATCTATGATTTAGCCTTTGACCGTGAAGGTTTGCGACTAGCTACAGAGAGACTAGAACAGGACTTGTACAGGTTGAAGCGTCTACAGACGCAAAGACAGCATTTCGAAATCTGTCTTCAACGTCGGATTGTGCCGAGGGGGCTTAGAGTGCTCAAAATGCCTACAACGGGCACTCTGTACCCAGAACTATTGTACGATTGGCAGCAATTAAACATAGAGGTAAGCCTCAACTATATGAGGTTGATGAACGATTTTTTCTTCCCGATGGAGGAAGCACTTAGAACTGAAATTAAGAACTGCCAAACTAATGTTTATACTGAGTTTCCCGGCCCTGCCGTTGATAAAGCTTTTAACTATATGTTGGATAATGTGACACAATATGAGCAATGCCTCTTAAATCAAAAGAGAGCGAAGCTTCATAGGGATAGCTCTGATTTTAAAACTGGTCAAATTTTCACTTGGCCGAGATTTAATGTGAATGTTAACAATAATGTCAACAATAATGTTAGTAATAATTCACATGTAAGGAATGCTGTTGAGTTATCACATAACAATGGTGTACATGTTGATATTTGTATAGAGAATGGTGATGCAATTACCCCTGAAACTGTAGACATTACTGATGCTGTCCTTGCTTTAGATAAAGACAACACAGTAGTAGAGGGTGACAACATAGTGTTGCAATTAGAGAGTAACAGAGCGCATGCCCTCCACCCTCCGAACCCGTTGTTCGCAGGAAAACTTTTGGTTCTGCGTAGGGAGGAGTTATACACACACGACTAGTAACCCAGGCACTGCCACTGTGCAGCTCATGCAACATCCACCACCTCAGTAGATAAACTTCCTTTTCCCATCAAGACATACCTCAGGGAGGAGGCCCCTCCAACAGCAGGCGCTACAAAAAGCTCTCCCCAGACACTCAGTCCAATCAGAGTATCAAAAAGATGTGGGAGAAGAAGAAGTAGGCATAGTATTTAATTTATCTGGTTATATGTTGAGTGCACATGAATTAGAAGTACTTCGAGAGGTCTCACTTTATACCCACTAGGACTAGCAGGCTAGAAGAGACGTTGAGAGATTTTAAACTGTTTATTAGGAATCTTTCCCTTAAGATTTTTTTCAAAGATACAGCATCATTGCAATCCAACATGGTATTTAAAAGACCAAGTACCTTTATTCCACCTGTACACCCACTGGTTGCCGCATATAGCAAACTAGTGGAAGATGATATTTATAACATGACTAGTGGACATGCTCGAACCAATAGTTATAGTCATAATTTAAATTTTAAACAAAGGGAAGCCCTGACTACCTTACGTAATAATCGAGACATCGTGGTACGCCCTGCCGACAAAGGCGGCGGACTAGTGGTCTTTGATGTAGATAGATATAACACTGATATGATGTGTATGTTAATGGATGAGAAGTTCTATCTACCCATCTCTGAGAAAATGGTAGATGCCATCATTGAGAAAGTCCATACCTTTCTATCCACCTTATTCACCAAGGGGGTTTTAGGTAAAGAGCTTTTTGACTTCCTTTATGTCATGTGTCCACTTTTACCAACTATTCAAGGCCTCCCGAAAATTCATAAGAATCCAGTATTTCCTCCTATGAGACCAATTGTAGCCGAGAGGGTGGATTACTGAATCACTTTCCCTGTATGTTGAAGCCCAACTGAGACCTTATGTTGAAGTTAATGATTTTATTCTTAAGGACACCAAGCAGTTCCTGCTGGAATTCCATGCATTTGCAAGCTCTAACAATATGGTTGATGATCTGCTGTGGGTAACTATGGATGTTCAATCCTTATTCACAGTGATTCCCAACAATGAGGGACTAGCAATGATAAGCTCTTATCTATCGAGGACAGATCCCTCCCATAATGTGAATATAGAACTAACATTGTCTTTGTTGGGCATAGTTCTTGAATCCAATGTTTTCAGCTTTCAAGATCGTATGTTTTTGCAACGGGATGGCGTAGCTATGGGCACATCGTGTGCCAATAGCTACGCCAACCTAGTAATGGCTGAATGGGAATATCAGCATCTCTTCCAGAATGAGCTATTTAAATCATTTGTACCTTTCTACAGGCGTTTTGTTGACGACCTGTTTTTAGCTTGGAAAGGAACTCCCACACAGTTGAACACATTTTTCAACCAGACTAACGACTCTTTATGGTTTCTTAAATTCACCATGGAATGGTCTAGTAGAAGGATACCTTTTCTCGACATCTATGTTGAAAAGCTACCAGGAGGGTTAGTCAACACAGGGTTGTTTCGTAAATCCAGCCACAGGAACACCTTATTACATCGCACTAGTATGCACCCAGGCTATGTCTATCGCAATATAGTCCGTGGTCAGTCCATGAGACTATCCAGATACACACCCCATGATCATGAATTTGTCTCAGGTTTACAGGATTTGGATAGAAGATTCAGGGAACGTGGCTATAGTGTATCGGATATTAATAAAGGGATGGAATCCATTAACATGTTAAGAGAGAATAGGGCTATGCCTTATTTTTCTGAAGGAGCCCATGGGTTTTATATGGACGATGGGATTACACATCTATCAAATGACCATTCTACACTTGGGGGAGAAGTAATTTTTCCCATCTCTTATACCAAGGATGTAGGGACACTAAAAGATGTTTTTTTGAAACACTGGCATGTTCTATCGGTGGACCCTACTATTAAGAGATTAACTGGTGATAAGCCTAGATTTATTTATCGCAACAAGAAGAACATTAAACAGTTGTTGTGTTACCCAAAGTCACATATTAACGTTCCTTATACAGAGGGACCCTACATGACTCCTTGTAATAAATGTAATTTCTGCCCTTATATTTTGAGTGATCCAGTATTCAGATACCCCCTAGGAGCAGGTAGCTATAACATTAGGGTAACAGGCAACTGCATGTCCAAGGATGTGATTTATTTGGCAACCTGCACAGGTTACCGGCTACTAAAGGTAAAACCAAGCGTGTGCTGAGAGACAGGATACGTGAACATGCTTATCACATCAGGAAAGAACACCTATATAATGCTCTTGCAAAACACGTTAAGGATCATGGCCCTAATCATGAGTTTAGGTTCAGGATACTGGAACAAATTCCCAGGACATGCAGGAGGGGTGATGTTGAGAACTATACTGAAACTCGAGAAATTAATTGGATTATTAAATTTAGGGCAGATGTACCACCGGGCATCAATGGTAAGGTCCCCCTACGTCCACTACTAAAGTCTAGGAGGCCTAAGATTAAATATTGATTAATTTTCTTTTCAGTAGTTTTAAATGTTTTTACAGATGTCTATCTATTTAATGCTGACTTTGATGAGTTTTTATGCAATGTTTCTTTAAGCAAATTCATTTTGGCGCCTTTTTTAATATATATTAACTTCCTGTTTGACTGTGTAATGTAATATGGTCTGATGAAGCTGTCTTAGTGAAAGCGCTTACCATTTTCTATCTCAATAAACCTGTTTTTTACGATACAGAAGACCTAGAGTTTTTGGATTGCTTGTCGTTTTATCAACGTGTCTTTATTAGCGAGTATTTTGGATTTATTGGTTACCCTCCATTGTCTTGCTCTACGAACATACATTGTTTTATTTTTGTGTAAAGTACTGTCTTCTGTAGTCTGTGTACTGAGATAGGTAGGGGTTCTATTCTCACTGCAGTCAACTGTGAGTGTGTGTGTGTGTGTGTGTGTGTGTGTGTGTGTGTGTGTGTGTGTGTGTGTGTGTGTGTGTGCCCTTGCTTGACATTACAGGCAGCATTTTACACTAGCATGTATGACACTATTATTAGCATATTCTCCTCAACAGACACCGCTGATGTCATCAGCTATATCAGATTTGTGGATATGCAGTACTCCTTCCAGGGCAGGGTCAGAGACTGGCCTGGAGGCCAGGCAGATATCACCTCATCCTATGTGAGGCAGATTACAGTGACGTGGCTTTTAATCTCTCCAAATACAGCATGGCATGGTTTGTAGGCCCTGTGTTTTCTTGATGAGAAAACCCTGTGGTCTCTCCAGGTGCTGTGTGTCCCTGGTGAGGTACATGCAAAAGAGAGCATTATACTCTATTAGTGTTCTGATGTGGTTTAAGTACAGTGCTGTCATACATTCCTAATATCTGAATATCATGGCATGACTTATGATGTGCACAATATAGGCTTTCAATACCAGTGTGGACATTTTGTGGTTGAAGTTAAGATTGCTATCTACATATATTCCCAATGCTTGCATCACTGGGTTTCAGCAGAGCAGGTTTATTGTCAATGCTGTGATTAACATGGAATTCCACTTGTCAGACAGACAGCATAAAAGAGACACATTTCTGCATTTATTTGTAGATTGCATGCCTTTGTCCTTATTCATTTGTTTGTGTTATCTCTGACTGTAATAGGTCATCATCATTGGTGGACTCAATGACTGCAACAAATACCATCAGACTTGTTAAACCAAAGGCCATATACTTTAGCCAAAACTGTTGAGAAATAGAGACCAAACAGTGAAGGGCCAAGCACAGATCCCTGGGGTTTGCCGATGGTGACAGCTCTACTGGTACAGGTTAATTCATCAACTTTCAAAGTATACATTCTGTCAATGAGCCAATTGGTTACCTATCTAGTGATGTAGGGATTAATCCCCAGCTGGGAGGGTTTCTCAGTGATACTTGCATGAGGGATTGTGTCAAAACCCTAGGCCAGATCATGACAGGCAGTTTGCACTGACTTACCTTCATCCAGGCCTATCACACAAAGTCACTGGGTTATGACAAAGTCACAGATCACCTTTGGCATGATGTAGGACATACACCTTCCTGACAAAATTTAATATGCAAAAAAGAGTAAAATCGGACAAAGCAGCTACAGCACGGACTGTTTAATGTTAGCGCTTTCGGTTAAGGATATTCCTCCACCTTCTTCAGACATATACAATACAAAAAACCACAGCACCACTTTTTATACATAATGAGCAAACTAATTAAAAACAATTAAATAGTTACTTGAAGTAAATACTTCATTACCTACAACACAATAATTTAAAGGGCTAATACCTTTAAACACACACTGAGTATTTTAAAAATATGTATATAATGGTATCATTAACTAAACAATGTTCTCTTGTACTATTAACAAATATTAAAGTTAATGAAAATAGAACAAATAAAATAGAATAGAATAGAATAAATTCAAATTCTGCTACTGTCAACCCTCCAAAATGCATGTAAATATGTTGTTATTATATGACCATTCAATGCAATTGATTAATCCTACATTTTATATAGGGAAACCCAATGACTTTATAAATGCATCTACATATGTTCTCTATAAAAATAAAACTAAAACTAAAACTAAAAATAAAATTAAAGAAACATGCATCATAAAAATTAATAAATATAAACACCAATAGTAACTGTTGTTATTAATGGCAATATTATAATTGAGAGGAACCAAGTGTTTATTAAATAAATCTGTCTAACTCTCAATTAATCCAAAAACCATGAAAAAGTTGTCACAATAAAGGCATAATAGACTTAATAACAACCTCATCTCTTCAATGCTTTTAATTTGAGGATGCATTTAATAGATGCATACTCATTCAACCCTGGGGGTAAATGGGCAGGTGTTCTAATTTGCCATAGGACTTCCTGTTCTTCAAGCCATAGTTGCCATGGACCCCCCCCCCCCCAAGGCATGTTTTTACCTGTTGTATGACAGAAAATAGAAAAGAGTGCTCAGGATGTTCACAAATATGCCTGGCAAGTGCATTGGTCATGTCCCTTCTCCCTATAGCATAAAGATGTTCATACACTCTTTTCTTTAATGACCTCTCTGTTTTACCAATGTAAAACGAGGGGCATCTCCTGCACAACGCAACGTACACTACACTTTTACTTTCACAGTTATATTTGTCATTGATGGAATAATTTTTGCCATTGATGTTCACCTTGTTACCTGGTAAGATATATTTACACTGTGGGCACATCCCACATTTTGACATTCCCATACTAGACTTTGTGATTTTAACAACTGTCTTTTCGACAAGATTCTTTAAGTTGACCCCTCTCCCATATGTAAATGTTGGATGAGGTCCTATCACTTTGGCCAAGGACTGGTCCTCCAAAATAATGTTCCAAATTTTGGAGATGATGCCCCTAATTAGGTTAAAATCAATGCAATACGTAAAAAGAAAATTAAAAGATGATAGTTCTCCTGTTTTAATCTTTGGTGCTACCTGCATAGTTCCCCCTCCCAGCAAAGGCCTGAAATGGCCTGCTTCTCTTTTAATCTGAACTTCATCCATCACCTCTTTTATTAGAGAATTCGGATAGCCTCTCATAGCAAACTTTAAGCTTAGATTTTCACATTCACAAACAAAATCTTGTTTATCAGACACCATTCTTGCTGCTCTCACAAATTGTCCTTTCACCACACTTCTCTTTTGATGAAAGGGATGACTACTAGAGAAGTGGAGATAGGAATTTGAATAAGTTGGCTTTCTATGGATCACTGACTTGAATTTGCTATTGGGAATGTCCTTACTCAATTTGACATCTAAGAAACAGATCTCCTCTACCCCAATAGAATAGGTAAATTGTAGGAAATCGGTCATTTTTGAAATGCTGTTAATAAATTCAGGAATCAAATCTAATGAGCCTTTCCATAAAAAACACATGTCATCTTGGTACCTAATGTACCAAGTGACATTTTGTTGGTACATGTCATTTTGGAATAAGAACTGGTGTTCCCAGTGTGCAAGTACACTGTTTGCAAAACTGCATCCACAGGGAGACCCCATGGCAATGCCCGTCTTTTGGAGAAATAACTGATCTTTGAACACCAAAAAGTTGTTTAACAACACTAAATCTAAAAGTGTTTCCACTAGGTACATTTGATCATTAGAAGCCTCTTTACACAGCATAAAATTTCTCGTCCACTCAATACCCAACTGATGAGGGATAACCGTGTACAAGTCTTTAATGTCTACCACAAGGAAAATAAGATCTTCATTAAATTAAATTTTATCAATGTGTTGCAAGAAGCCCCAGGAATCTTTACAAATTTGTGGCTCATTTCTTAATAAGGGTTTAAGAATGCCATTGACTAGTTTGGCACAGGCATATGTGATAGAACCCCTTCCATCTACAATTGGTCTGAAGGGGGGGTTAGTCAAGTCTTTATGGATTTTATGTGTGCCAAACAAGGTGGGAATTCTAGGGGCTGGCATAGTTAAATAATGTAGAGTGTCACAATCTATGCTACATTCAAGAAACAGGTCTTCCAGTACTCCCCTGATCTTCTTATAAGCTAAATGTACCTCATTAAGGCTAGACTTCAAATATGTGTCAGATTGTAAGTGTTCAAGCATATTTCTATCATATAGGTATTTGTCCATGAAAATAAGGCCCCCTCCCTTATCTGGCATCATAACTCTTATGTTACATTCATTAAGGAGGGATATGAAAGCCAACTCGTGCTTGGAAATGTTAGCTTTCATTATTTTAGAAGAAGCATGAAAGTTTAACATTGACCTTAAATCAATTTCACACAACTTCTCAAAAGTATTTAAAGTACCATGTAATGGGGGGTTAAAAATACTTGATACTTTGTAAGTATTTAGAAGTGAGGGCATATTACCTAAACTAAAGGCCAGATTTAATTTACGCACATATAACTTCAAGTCTATGATAGTGTTAACCAAGTTACATTTTTTATCAGGAACAAATGAGAGTCCTTTAGAAAAAAAGTCAATCAACGCTTGTTCCACTGTTAGTACAGTGTAGTTATAGATCTTGAAGTCACCTTGTTGACTAGTAAGAATGTTTGGTCCCTTTACTTCAGGGGTAATCATCTCCTTCATTGGTTCCCCCTCCTCCTCCTCCTCTGTGGCCGCCCCCTGTTGTTGGACGTGGTATTGTTGTTGTTCGACCCAGGGATTGACCTGTCCCTCTCCCTGGAAAAACCCTGGTTGTTTTCATCTTCATTGGAACTCCGATCTATTTGATTTTGATTATTATAACGTCCATTACCACCATTTGTGTTATTACCATGATTCTTAATACGCTCACTCCTCCTAACAGGTACCATATCTGGATTAAAGGAGTCTTGCTGAGCCATCTGGGAGAAAGTATTGTTGGTAGAAGTATCATTAGCCCCCCAAAAATTAGTTTGCCCTGGAGGGGGAGGGGGGTAGGCCATTTTGTTACTATATTCATTGATATCTCTGTCAATTTTACATTTCTTGTTTGCCAACAACTTAGTGATAGATGCTTCAATACTTGACAAAATCCTTAAGTAATCATATTTGTATCTGATAAAATCAGAATGTTTTTGTAAAAAGGATTCAAGTTGTGTAAGATCCTCTTGTAATTTATTTATTTCAACATTGTAAAAGTTAATGAGTGATGTTAAAAATTCCATGCCTTATTTATCAAACAAGGTCAATAATTCCTGGTGAAAAACTGAATTATTGACCAAACCTGCAGGGTAACGCCACTGGCGCAACCCCTTTGGAATTATTTTCAAACCAGTACATTCTTGAAGATAAGAGACTTCCAGTTGCAGCTTTCTGCAACGAAACAATTTACTGTCAAAATCATTTAGTTTATCAAGAAAGGAACTCACCGAAGTGTCTTGATTGTTGGAAACATCGTTTATATTCCTAGTAGAGACAGCAGCAAAAAAATCCCTCTTTGATAAAAAATTGGCCATGGTTGGAATTGTCGCTATTTCTCCTTCCCCATGATGAAAGGCATTGGTGTTAGCTCCAGCAATCTCTCTGCCTGCATTAGGACTCCCTTCAGGTTGCCTTGCTGTTTCCTGCATTTCGTTGTTTGCATGTACCGTACATGTCCATGATACATTATGCGATGTTACAGTCATAGGGTGCCCCATAGAATCCATCTGCTGTGTGGAAGAGTTCCTCCCCACGCAATCTTGGACTTTTTGTGTAAGATAATCAACTTTGGTCAACAGCATGTTGACCAAAATAGTTAAATCGACCGAAGAGTTGTTATTGTCCTCTGCATTATGAGGGGCACTTGCGTTGTGATGAACACTTGATTCCCGTTGTTCATCTTGAGTATATAGTAGCTGTGATCCAGTCCTATGGTGCTCGTTACTCTGCCCTGCAGCTCCGTTTCCACTAGACATCACAAACTGATAAACCACACGAAATGGCAACTGAATAACCAAAAAAGAGTAAAAACGGACCAAGCAGCTACAGCACGGACTGTTTAATGTTAGCGCTTTCGGTTAAGGATATTCCTCCACCTTCTTCAGACATATACAATACAAAAAAACACAGCACCACTTTTTATACATAATGAGCAAACTAATTAAAAACAATTAAATAGTTAACTGAAGTAAATACTTCATTACCTACAACACAATAATTTAAAGGGCTAATACCTTTAAACACACACTGAGTATTTTAAAAAATATTTATATAATGGTATATAATGGTATCATTAACTAAACAATGTTCTCTTGTACTATTAACAAATATTAAAGTTAATGAAAATAGAATAGAATAGAATAGAATAAATTCAAATTCTGCTACTGTCAACCCTCCAAATGCATGTAAATATGTTGCTATTATATGACCATTCAATGCAATTGATTAATCCTACATTTTATATAGGGAAACCCAATGACTTTATAAACGCATCTACACATGTTCTCTATAAAAATAAAACTAAAAATAAAAATAAAATTAAAGAAAAATGCATCATAAAAATTAATAAATATAAACACCAGTAGTAACACTTGCCCATTTACCCACAGGGTTGAATGAGTATGCATCTATTAAATGCATCCTCAAATTAAAAGCATTGAAGAGATGAGGTTGTTATTAAGTCTATTATGCCTTTATTGTGACAACTTTTTCATGGTTTTCATGGTTTTTGGATTAATTGAGAGTTAGACAGATTTATTTAATAAACACTTGGTTTCTCTCAATTATAATATTGCCATTAATAACAACAGTTACTATTGGTGTTTATATTTATTAATTTTTATGATGCATTTTTCTTTAATTTTATTTTTAGTTTTATTTTTAGTTTTATTTTTATAGAGAACATGTGTAGATGCATTTATAAAGTCATTGGGTTTCCCTATATAAAATGTAGGATTAATCAATTGCATTGAATGGTCATATAATAACAACATATTTACATGCATTTTGGAGGGTTGACAGTAGCAGAATTTGAATTTATTCTGTTCTATTCTATTTTATTTGTTCTATTTTCATTAACTTTAATATTTGTTAATACTACAAGAGAACATTGTTTAGTTAATGATACCATTATATACATATTTTTAAAATACTCAGTGTGTGTTTAAAGGTATTAGCCCTTTAAATTATTGTGTTGTAGGTAATGAAGTATTTACTTCAATTAACTATTTAATTGTTTTTAATTAGTTTGCTCATTATGTATAAAAAGTGGTGCTGTGTTTTTTGTATTGTATATGTCTGAAGAAGGTGGAGGAATATCCTTAACCGAAAGCGCTAACATTAAACAGTCCGTGCTGTAGCTGCTTTGTCCGTTTTTACTCTTTTTTGGTTATTCATTTGTCATTTCGTGTGGTTTATCAAAATGTAATATGCACTTCAACACACCCTACACAAAGGCTATGTTCCTGTAGAAGGATGTACATCAACATGCATCTATTTAAGTTGGGGGACAGCACCAGATGCATGCATGTATAGTGACATCCTGACCCTCCTCAACTGTGAGGTAGACCAACATGTCATCATGGACCTTTTCTAAATGGACCCTAGTAATATTCCAGCTGTGTGCAACAGACCTGTGTGAGTTGTTAATGGTAAATCATGTTTGTTATATCTAATAGATGTTCTCAAACAGGCCATCAAGGGCATGCATGATGAAAACAGTATCATTGTGTGGAACCTGACAAGGTATTTGACAGAAATGCACATTAAGGTATTCAATCCACACTGTCATATGTTGCCATAAACAGATATATCAACAAGTGGATAGAACAGTGTATTAAAGACATGGCATCTCACTATGTTGAAATGTGTGAAGTGAACTCTATCTCAGATACACTCATCAGGTCCACACATTAGGGTTGTCTGCTAGGCCCTTTCCTATCCATTCTTTAAGTGATGGACATCACAAATGACATACACATCTTGTGTCCAAACAGCTGCCTGAAGGCCTACAGATTTTGGGCAGTCATTGATTCCAGCTGTGATATTAGTATAATACAGACAGTATCAACACACAGCAAAAATTGCTTCCACAGCCATGACAACACCTGCACTGACAGGAAAACATGGGTGGATTTGTTAAGTCAGGAAAGCAAATACACAACCCAAGTATAATGTGGGCATCGCACCCTGTAATCAGACCAATATGTATGTGACCTATGTCCTGGGGTACATGGTAAGTGGAACATCCACAGGATGTGGTCAGAGTGCTGACTGCTCCCTTGAATGTAACACAAGTAATGGATATGTGAAGGACATCAACATCAGAGGCCATAATACTGTCATAGCTCCCAGACGTCATTCACACCAATAAGTGAGTACAAGACAGCCTTCTTCATATACCTTCCTACACATCTTCCAGTGATGTGTAACTGAAGTGTACGACCTTTGTCAGAGAGAGCTGTCACACAGCTTATTTACCATACCTTGGTACTCTTTTTGTGGAATACACATGACTTTCTGATGGTGCGGATCACCAATCAAGGTGTTACACCAGATGCATGTGTGCTACCTGTTCTGCTGATGCACACACTACATACAAAGGTGTTTGTCAACATTAGTGGCATATCATCCATGACAGTGTGGATTGTGCCATATATATATATATATATATATATATATATATATATATATATATATAGGTCTACTGCTTTTCATCGAATACCACTTATTCGAAAAAGAGCAGTAGACCGCTCAGTTATGCGAAAGTGCACTTAATCGAAAGTGCACTTTCGTGAACTCATCTTCTACGAATGGATTGCACCACAGTGGAGGACAGCAGGAAAACATGCTGATGCACACAATACATACAAAGGTGTTTCTCAACATTAGTGGCATATCATTCATGACAGTGTGGATTGTGCTATATATATATGTATATATATATATATATATATATATATATATATATATATATGGGTCTACTGCTTTTCATCGAATACCACATATTCGAAAAAGAGCAGTAGACTGCTCAGTTACACGAAAGTGCATTTAATCGAACGTGCACTTTCACGAACTCAGCTTCTATGAACGGATCGCACCACAGTGGAGGACAGCAGGAAAATATGCTATGTCCTCCACTGTGGTACGGTAGTCATGGACCTTAGGGTTAGGGCACGGGTCATGGTAAGGGGATAGCCCTACTATCTATCCCCTTACCATGACCCGTGCCTAACCCTAAGGTCCATAACTACTGCACTAAAGTCAGTAGTAAACCGTTCACTGAAGCAGGTTTCACAAAAGTGCACTTTCGATTAAGTGTACTTTCGCGTAGCCCAGGGTCTACTGTGTGTGAGTCGAAGAAGTGTATTTTCAAACTCATACAGTAGACCCATATATATATATATATATATATATATATATATATATATATATATATATATATATATATATATATATATATATATACTATGCACTCCAGTCTGTCAGGACAGTGTGTGTAGTTACCATCATAGAGCATGGATGTATCATTGTTTTTCAACTGTGTGTATGTGTGTGTGTGTGTGTGTGTGTGTGTGTGTGTGTGTGTGTGTGTAGACTCATATCTTATCACTCTAAATCATATATGTTATAAGAGGCATGGGATTACTGGTGGTATTATTCTAATATTGTCCATGATTGTGGTTGGTTCTTTTAATATTTTCCATGAGCCTTTATCTGTGCCTCACTTGTTGGAGACCTCTGCTGAGATTACACTCATATTCAGGCGTATCACTTTGCACAGCTTCACAATATGCACCCTACCCCAATTGTATGTCAGATCCCTGATAGATGTCCTCTGCATTATTTATGTAAAGATGCTTATCTCACATAGACATCCTCCCCATTGTTATGCCAATGTGTGTGACAGTCACCTAAAACATATTTTCACTGCACAGTCCTTACTGGACCATATAGATATGTGACTGGTGTTGCTGCTACAACCATCTTTCATCGACATGCTCCCATCTGCTGTACAATAGGTTGTTTCTTTCCCCGTGTTCATTCCTACAATTCATCTGTGTGTCCCTATTCAATACACACACTTCCCCTGAGAATTCAGTATACATGGCAGTCCATGTTACAGATCATTTATACAGGTTCAGTACTGAATGCCAGGGATGGGATTTCATAACAGTCTGCATTGTAGATACACTGTCCTGTACTGTGTATGCACCATATATTTCACACTCATATCACTCAACTTTCCAGATATTCCCAAGATGTCCAAATGTGTTCTTTATCCAATTTGTAGCTTTTTGCCATATCACTGGGATGATTTCAGGACTGATGCGACTCATTATTACATACATCTCAGTTCACACCTCTCAACTGTCCTGATTTGTGCAGAATGTCCAGTTTTTGTCTCATATTTTTGATCTTTTCCTCATAAAGTTTTGATTTTCTGGTAAATCATTGGCATGTCGTAGTGGATTGAAGTCAGAAAGTAATGACGGACATTTGAATTTCAAATTTCATGCTCTTCAGAAAATTCATGCTACTGTAAAACCTATTATTCTATCAGCTTTCTATGTTTGCAAGAGCAATATTAAAATCTGTCCCTGTCCTCATTATTGATGGCTTTGTCCAGATTTCTTGCTCTAAGAAGTTGAGAGGTATGTTTGAGTTTCATTCTACCACATTTCTGTGGTACATCTATGTTACATATGTCGCTATTTCTGGTAAATTGTTCCCACATTATGTTGCCCTTTGTGTAGATGTGTTGAACTAGCAGATTGAGAGCTATATGCAAAGCCCTGGTGATCATTGTGTCATTCCATGCAAAACCAAGGACCATAGGTGCTCTGCTCGTCTTTAAACAGAATTGCTATCCATGTTGGCTTACATAGTTTCCTGGCCAGCAACACTGTTGGCGGACATGAAACCTTGCTTAGATGCAACATGCAGCATGAATATGCATTCTGCAGTGTTGCACGCTGCTACTCACCGCACACCGCCATGCACACATGTAAACTCTGCATGGGCTTTGTGTAGAACCTACACAGAGTTTATTGAATCCTGGGGTAAACTATGATATTATAAAAACAATAGTAAATTTTACTTCAAAATGGAGAAAATCTATAATTCTCTTTGTAGATAAACTTCAATTAAAAAATGATTCTTCCCCCAAAATATTTTACACAATAGACTGTGGCAAGCTTGATAGATACGGGCATTCTGAGACAATGTACCAATTGTCTCATGTACTTATGCAACATTTTAATCCTTAAAGAAATAATAGATATGGGCATTCTGAGACAATGTAGCAATTGTCTCATGTACTCATGCAACATTTTAATCCTTAAAGAAATTAACACAGTATGCAGGAGATGTACGTACATAACTTCCTTGGAGGCAAAAATCTCACTTACAAACAAGGTTGTCAAGAACATACACACTATATCCTTCATACTTACTGCTCATCATACACACACACACACACACACACACACACACACACACACACACACACACACACACACACACACACACACACACACACACTCACATAGACATTCTTATGCTGAGGTACTTAAAAGAAACCTCTCCAAGAACATACACACTATATCCTTCATACTTACTGCTCACCATACACACACACACACACACACACACACACACACACACACACACACACACACACACACACACACACACACACACACACATAGACATTTTTATGCTGAGGTACTTAAAAGAAACCTCTCCAAACTTCAAAGACACCCTAAGCCATCAAACACCAACATGTATTCTCAGCATCACTATAGCACACACTAAAGTATCACCTAACATCACACATGAGTTATTTTATTATTTTTATGATCATAGTAATTCCTATGTAGGTTGTGTGACAATGTTTTTATTCATTTATCTCAGGGTGTATGTTCCTTTAAAATTACATCCAATGTGCTTCTATTTGTGTGGAGGTGGTTTTGATTGGTTGTTTTGTATGCCAGTTGGTATTTAAACTGTTATTCAGTTGTTCTGCATTAACTCTGATGATGTCCACAGATTTTGGATGAAAGTGCTTAGTTATTGCTGTTTTTATCGTCTGGAATAAATAAATAAAACAAGTATTATCATTCAGCCAAATTTCCTAATAGCGCAGAGAGCATTGCTGTTTCTTCAGTACATGGATCAATTAAAATGTGCAAGTGCAAAAAATCTGATCTGCTAATGGGCAATAAAGACAAGAGCCTATAAAAACAGGAAATAATGAAGACCACAGACTCATCACATAAAAACTTGAAAATTGCTTTAAAAATCTAATGATGCTTAAAAGCCTTCTGTATGAAGCCTTTGCACAGCTGCTATAAAGTATAGCTTCTTGAAAGGCTATGGAAGAACATAAATGCTTGATCGGTTCTAAGGCATTCTCTTAAGCAGGTGACTTAGTCAACTAGCTAAGCATCATTATCTAAATTCAGTGTTTTAAAAACATTTTATTAACTAGGAAGGGTAAACTAAAAAGCAAACATATGTATCAGTCAATTATACAGAAGTGAACAATCCCAACATTTTTTAAGAGATGTCTTTGGCTTGAGTTATGGAATTGCTTTTAGAAAATGCTCCGGTGACATACTTTGTGTTTTTTTTCACTGCTAAGGTTAGAGAAGTAAAACCAAACAAAAGGTCCCCCTTTTATTTTTAATGAGGGTACATTATACTGCAGGTGATTGCAAAAAAACTGCATTTGCTGAGCTACAATCTCTCTGTTCTACATTTTGAATGCATTTAATCATACTGCAACAACACAAACCATTGCTGAGGTATATGCTTACATGTGTATGTCAGAGTGTCTACTTAATTCCTCATTTCTAGCAAGATTATTTGAATATTCCTTGTCCTAATTTGAACTAAGAGCTGAAATTATGTGTTTATATCATTATCTGCAATTTTGTTAAATGAAAGCTTTATTGAGAGGATTAATTATAATTATAACTTGACAAAGGAGATAATTATCCTGTTGTGGCCCCTGTAATCATGATGGTTCTTAACAGGGATGCTCTTCCTTATCTGCCAATTAGCCTGTAGTGTAGCGTTAATTAATGTACTCTACGACTGTCAGACTGCAGACACTTCAGATTGTATAAAACATTATGAGTTCAGCAGTCTAAATGTGCTCACACCTAATTATATTTATTTATTCATTCATTCATTTATTTGTTTGTTTATTTATTTGTTTGTTTATTTATTTATTCGTTAATTTATTCATTCATTCATTCATTTATTCATTCATTCATTTATTTATTTGTTTGTTCATTCATTCATTCATTCATTCATTCATTCATTCATTCATTCATTTATTTATTTGTTCATTCATTCATTTATTTATTTGTTTGTTTATTTATTGATATGACTATTCCTCTTGTTAGGAGTAGTGCAGAACTAAGGAATAAGCCAGGCCAAATATGTGTCTCTCCCTGTTCAAGTCACTTCTGTTAAGTAATGAAAACCTAATTCTCAGAATGCACTTTAGTGATCTGTTATCATGTATTTTTAGCTGGAAGCATTGCTTCACCAAAATGCTCATGTTACAACAAGGGAGGGGTTCACAATGACAATGAAGTCATGTAGAAAGATTGTAAGGTACCTAAGACATCAGCCTGAACAGACATTTATAAATCTATCATAGTTATTAGGAAATGTTCCTTTCTCTTGAGTCTGCTAAAATAGTTACTCGCGTGGCAAACAAATGCAAGCCTATATGTTTAAATAAGATTTTGGGACCTAGTGGTCTACTTGTAACTAGAGTAAACTGAAGTTAGTGAAAGGCGACATTGCTATGGAAAAACTTGGCATACTTTAGAGCTTATGCAATAGCATAGCCATGCAGTTTCACCTAAATGACCTAGTAAGTGACTAGAAGTGCATAGGATGTAATCTCACAGTATTTACATTTCAGTACAATTCTTATCTCATTCAAGCCTATTGCACCTTTTTTGCATTCTTCCAGTCAACACCCATAGCTTCTAGACCATTCTTTTTAACTAAGTGACTTATCAGCTTAAAATAGGCAGAATTAGAAAGAGCAAGGATTTATAAATAAAATGAAACTATGATTGTTACTCTAGGATGTCCCACAGTAGAAAACCCTTGATTATTGTATGCTTTTTAAGTTGATATTTCAGAAAATGCTCTGGAAAGCAAGAATGTGTGAAGGCTGTAAGAGGTGCAACATTTCATACCACATAGCTGGTAGTCAGTTATAACTTCTTTGCATATAATTTCTGTGATGTGCATATGCATATGTGTATGTATGTGTGTGCGTGTAGAATGTAGCAACCCATCTAACTGTGGAGTTGCTTTTTTTCTATGCACATTTTATGCATTATTGAATCTTCTTATTTATTACTTATGTATTTATTTTATTTTACATTTGTTGACCGGGAAAGTCCAACTGGATTACAAGTCCATTTTCAGTGGAGGCCCGGGGAGAAAAGCTCCAAGAGAACAATTTTTACAAAACATAGTTTTAAGGACAGACTTTTGACATACAATTTCCATAGAAGAGACTTTGACATGCATATTAACTAACAGATAGGATACATTTGTTCTCTACAATATAATATACATTTTAGAAGATATTTCTAAGTTTAAGATTCCTGTGATAGGTTTACTATCAGAGTTAAAGCAGAGAGATGTAGAATAAGGCTCCGAGACAGCAGATGATGTTCGCTATAGTTGAGAAGGATAAAAAATTGATTCACTATATATCTTCGCCTGTTTTTAGTTGAGAAAGATAACAAATTGATTTACAATATGTCTTTTCCTGGTTTTAGTTGCTTATGGAGAACTCAACATTGCTGAGGTAGTTTTCCCTAACTCCTGGAGAGATGGGATGAGCAGTAGATTAACAGTCCTAAGTGGGTACAGTACTATGATTGGTTGGCTTAGCAGAGTTACATAAGTTAGGTGAAGTGTTCTAATGAGACATTAGCCGGGGGGGGATACAGGAGCACAGTTGATTATTCAAAAAGTGAGTTGTAACAAGTTTCTTGAACTGTGATGGGGATTTGTTGTCAGTTATGTGGGCAGGAAGGGAGTTCCAGGTTTTTGCTATACAGTGGCTGTAGACAGACTTACCAGCTTCATTTTTATATTTGTTTACTTTGAGGATGTTTTGTGTGCTAGACCTCAAAGGCCTGGTGGTTGTATAGGGTTGCAAAAGATTTTGTAGGGCTGGGGTGGTTTTCAGAGTTATGTATTATTTTGTGGGCTAGTGATAGTTGATTGAGTTGAAATAGTAATGGTAGTTCTAGCCAACTGAGTTTTTTTAGGCATTCACAGTGATGTGTTCCGATGGGAGAGGTTGTAGCAAATTTGGCTATCTTATTATAACAACAATCAAGTTTGTTTAGGTCAGATTTGCAGAGATTTGTAAGCACAGGGGAGGCATAAAGTAGGGTGGATAGTAGGTGAGTCCTCGCTATTGTAGTTCTGAAGTGGTCAGTGAGGTATTTTTTATTGCGATACAGTAGGCCACGTTTTTTATGTACTTTTTAATAGTTATAGAAATATGTAGGTCAAATCTAAGGTGATTATCTATTTCAACCCCTAAGAGTTTGGTATGATTTGTGGGGGTGATTGTGGTCTTGTTAAAGGAGGAGATGAAGACAGAATCAGTGGGAGGTGTGGCTCTGTTGGAGCTAAAGAGTACTAGCTTTGTTTTACTTGGGTTCAGAATGAGCCTTTGGTTTGTAATCCACGTTTCTGCTAGGGGAAAAGCAATCTTGTGTTAGGGAGTGAAGGATGTCCATTGATTTGGCTGTGCATATTATGGTGGTATCATCTGCATATTGCACTATTGCGGCTTTAGGAATACTGTTTGGGATTGATGGAGAGGGTAAAAAGAAGTGGCCCCAGGATGGAGCCTTGGGATACTCCTAGGGAGACTGGTAGGGAGGGGGAGAGTTGGTTTTGCTATATAACAGCTTGTTTCTTTCCCTCTAGGTAGTTTTTGAACCAGGAGATGGCAGGGGTGTTAAGGTTTAGAGTTGCTAGTGAAAGAAGGAATTTATTGTGGTTAACCATATCGAATGCTTTGGACAAGTCAAGGAAGGTGGCAGATACAAAGAGTCAGTTGTTTCTGTGAGTATTGACAATGTTGGTGAATTCTGTTAGTGCAGTGGAGGTGCTATGGAAGGGTCTAAAGCCATGTTGTTGTGTTGCTATTAGATTATTTTCTAGGAGATATTTCATTAGTTGCTTGTGTATTAGCCTCTCTAAAATTTTAGATAAAGGTGGTAGTATGGCTATAGTATTGAGTTCCAGGGAGGTTCCCCCTTTATGTAGAGGGATGATATGTGATATTTTCCATAGCTTGGGTACTATACTCTCGGACATGGATCTGTTAATTAGGATGGAGACAGGATATAATATGGCTTCTGCAGCCAGGTAGAGGTATAAAGCAGGTAATTTATCTGCGGCTAGAGATGTTGGTTTGGTTTGAGTAGTTTTCCAATGGATTTGGTTGGTTCTGGATGGAAGCTGAACTTGGGACAATTGTTAGTTGGGGGAGGGGAGTGGATTTGCAGGGGTGGGGATGTTGTCATAGAGTTGGTTGTTTGCAAGAGTCTGGATGGTTTCTGTAAAGTATTTATTAAATTGAGTGGGGATGTCTTCTTGGTTGTTATCTATTTTTGGGTTTGGGGTAGTTGTTTTACCTGGTTGTAGAATAGAGTTAATTGCTGCCACAAATTTTTGTGGGTGTTCTTTGTTTATTTACTTAATTCTATACTGCATTTTTAAAACAGTAGTAATACTTTAGTATTATAATCTTTTTACAACACGGAGTACACACAAGTGTTTAAAGGCAAATATTTTCCTTTCTCATTTTCCCATATGTGCAAATTGAAAAAAAAGGTGAGATAATTGAAACTTCTACTGGATGATTCCATAAACTTTGCATTGTTGTAAAAACATAGGCATTGCTGTGAAAGAAGGTGGCATTTTTATAGGGAAGCACATCTTGGTGGGTTCAGAGAATAGATTGTAGAATTGCTTAATTCTATAATGAGGTGGCATCTGTAATTGTTTCTGCAGTTACATCCAACTAATACCTATAGGAGCCAAGTAGTAGTTGTTCATATTTGCATTAATAATTCCAGCGACGTCTATCTACTTCAGGTAAAGATTAATTAACTGTTGTTCATATACTATTTTGTTATAGTGTCATAAATTTCATGTTTTTCTAAAGATCTAGACAACCACATTGTACAGTCAGAACTGATTAGCCTCATATGAAAACTCTCAATTGAGTGAACAAAATGATACTGACAGTACATATGCGACCTGAGTGGTTACAGAGATATTGTAAATTGTTTACAAAATATTACATAATTAATCATTACTGTGCTTATTGTGACTTGTAAAATACAGTTTAAGACCCAGAACATAAAAAAAACACTACCACTAAAAATATTTTGATATGAAGAGTTTGCCATTTACACTTTGTTAGTAACCCCTGTAGTTCTAGAGATATGAAAATGTGTTTGAAATGTGAGGACATGATTTCATTCTGTCAAAAGGCCATTGGAAGGTACAGTGCAAACTTCCTGAGTTCCATTGGAGGGAAGGAGTTAAGCCTAGATAAATTGTGGTTAACTGATCTGTTAGGTATGTAGAAGCAATTGTGATAATGTTGTCACAGTTGTTCAGGAACTTTGGGAAGGGGCTTACTTAAGAGGTAACTTATGTAGCTTTCTAAACAATATTAATTAAAGAGCAATAGATGGGAGGGATATTCATATCAAGGGAATGAGTTACAGAGTTTGTATAAAATAAAAAAATGTGGACATGTTAAGAGTTAGAGTCCCACCTGGACAGGTATAACCGTGAAAAAAATGGCATCCTACAAACTTTCATAGGAAATGGTCTGTGCTCTGACTGACTGTAAAATGTTTTATTAGCCATCATCTGATCTAATAAAAGGGATTGTAGTAGGGGTTGCCACCTTTTCAAATGGCCAAAGTGGGACATTTTCGGGACACACATCAGATTTTACAAGCCGGCACAAACCCACAGTCAGTACAAAGGATAGAACTTTCCTTTTTTGCCTAAATATAAGCTTATTCTTGTAGCAGTTTAGTTGCTTATCCTGTTTCTTGTAACATGTAGGTATTTTCGATACAGAAATAACTATTTTATGCAACTATTACATTACACATGGGACATAATTATGTCCTACAATCTCAGGACATGTGCCATTTTTAATATTTTTGGTCAGGACACAACCGCCCAAAGAGGGACTGTCCCTCGCAAAGTGGGACATGTGGTAACCCTAGATTGTAGAAAGATTCAGAAAGAACAAACCTTTTTGTCCATTAAAGATCAATGTTAAACGAGAATACCTTGATTCAGGAATATCGTTAAAAGATAACAGGGGAGAGAACATATCAAAAACCATAGTGTGAATAAAGGAAAAGGGGTAAGAAAAGCATAACCAATATGGTACACTGGATGCAAAGGGGGGAAGTAATAAGACATGAAAAGCCATTGTTACTTATATTTGCAGCATCTGCAAATTACAGACCTAGTAGATTTACTGATAAAAAACAAACTGGGCAGAATAGCAAGCATTAGAAAATGGAGTCCCCCTAATCTTAAATGGGAAGAATATAAAAATAAAATATAATAACCTCCCTGGGGAAAGACAGGAAAGCAAGACAAGTCAGATTATCAAAAGAGATTATCAAAACTAGTTCAGCAAAAGTTATTTTTCTGCAGAAAAAGATGCACAAAAAAACATTCATTAATACATTTCAATGAAATTCAGAGTAAATCGTATAGGGGCAAACGGTCCCTCCATATTTAACTGAATAACAAAACAAGCACATAGATCACTCTGTGTTGGGGAAAAAAATGGAAAAAGACACCTTAAGGCGGTGCTTGGACAAGCATCATGAAAGTTCTTCTTTGAGAAATCTTCAGTGAAAGGTACAACTCCACATTGCGCTTTTGATGGTTTGATCAGATTTAAGGGAAAATAAAGAAGGGAAGTTATTTTATAAGACCAATTTTATGACTGAATGGAGGAGAGAGTAAGGTTGGCATCTGTATGCCTTAAAATTTACCTCTGTGGGCCCATCTTTCTATTTTGTATCTTATGGGTGCATCTGTTCTGTCTTATGATTTCTCTCCATGTTTAAGCTTAACTTTATGCTGCTCTTTCCAGTATCTCACATCCTTCCTGTTATCCCATTTCCTCCCTGCTGCTGTTGCTTCTCCCCTGCTTCTGTCTGTTTCATGTTTCTGTATTACTTTTGCTGCAGATTTGCTACTTTCCCCTTCCACAGCTATTCATTTGCCATTTTTCCTCACAGCAGCCCGCATGAAAGTTGTTTTCTTAAAGGTGTTCAATGAAGATAGTGCTCTGCTTATATTTTGTAATATGTTCCAATGAGCTTATATTTAAATTTTATATAACTCCATATTTTTTTCTTTGGGAATTCTTCTGCTTTATCATTAAGTCGAGTCTGAATCTTTATGACCTTAATTTTTGAAGGCAGGCCTGGCTACGTTCTTGTAAATTCACATTTTTTACTTCAAGTAATGCTGTCTTCTCATCTTGGCCTATACCATGGCCTTCTTATTATTACTTGATATTTCTCAGCATCAGTATAATCTTAGAAGCATCTGGACTTTGCATTATGTGGCCAAAGTAGTTGACTTTTATTTTAATATCAGACTTCTGAGTGACCAGTCTGGGTTTATTTCCTTAAGTTTTGACTGATTTGTTCTTCTTGCAGTCCACAGAATTCCATCCTCTCTAATGCTACAGTTCATTTTTTTTCCAAAGCACAACCTTGCTATCAGTACAATATTCACAGCCATATGTTGTCACTGTGAAAAACAGTCATTTGACTATAATAAGTATCTTTTTGCTAGGAAAACCACAGATTTGACTATAAGTATATTTGCTGATAATGTGATGTCTTTGCTCTATAAAACCAAATATAGAGTCGCTCTAGCTTTCCTTCCAAAAAGCAAACAGCTTTTAATTTCATGGCTGCAACTACCATCTGAAGACATCTTTGAGATCATGAAAATAAAATCCATCCTTGCTTCCACATTTTCCTTATCTTAAAAAAAACAATGACAGACTTAGATGACAAAATTCTGTTTATTTTTATTTTATGTTGAGAAATAAGCCATCTTTCGTACTTTCTAAATTTTCTGCATTTACTATCAACAGGCTTTTCAACTCTTCCTCTTTTTCAGCTATGTGTAGTATCATCTGAAGTTATCGATATTTGTCTTGGACATGTTAATTTCACCATTTGATTGATATTTTGACGTATAAATTGAATAAGTAGGGTGGTATTATATAGTTTTGTTGCACTCCTTTTCCAGTCTTGATTCAGTCTCTTATTTCTTATTAGGTTTTAACTTTTGCTTCCTTCTTTCTGCATACAAATTCCTCAGGAGGCAAATAGGGTAATCCAATATGTTTATTTCTCTAAGATCTTGCCACGGTTTGTTATGATCCACACAGTCAAAAACTTTAGAATAAATGTGCATCTTTTACTCCCTTGCTTACTCTATTATTCAGCAGATTCTGTAAATTTGCTCTCTGGAGCCTCTACCCCTTCTAAAACCAGCTTGTGCATCTGGTAGTCCATAAACTGTATATTGCTGAAGACTGGGTTGTATAACCTAGACTATTACCTTGACAATAGTTTAAGCAAATGCAATTGTTTGATAATTTGAACACTTTTTTACATTTGCCTTTCTTGAGGATTGAAATATAAATTATCTTTTTCCAACCAAATGACTACTTTCATGTTTTCCAAATTTGCTGACAAATTCGAAGCAGCACTTTCACATCATCACAATTCAGCTGCAATAACTTCACTTTCTACAGCTTTGTTATCAGCAAAACTTTCTAGGGCCCAATTAAACTTACTCTCAATAATGGCTAGCTGTAGATCAGAGACCATACCATCAGATGTAACAATGGTGTTACCATCCTTTGCATACTATTTCCCTGTACCTTCCTCACATCTCTTCTTAAAATTGTCTAATTCAGTTAGGTCTGTCCCATTTTTGTTTTTTACCATTCCTATTTGTACGAGGAAATTTCCGTTACAATCCATAATCTTTTTGAACAGATATTGTGTCTTTCACACTTCTTCCATTTCTTTGCACACTCATTTAAATATGCCTTCTTATCTCCTCTTATTGTTCAGAGGTTCATAGGAGGTTACTAGGCTAATGTCCCTAGAGCCCTTACAAGCCTAACCATATTTATCCTGAGTTGCCCCAATTGTCAGTGTTTAGGTGAGTAAAGTTCACAGAGGTAAGGGTCTTTAGTAGCTAATCCTGACTTTCTCTGTCCAGGAGGAACATGGTCACCAGCCCAGGAGTGAACATATGGCCACCCATCCATTCTCTGAACCTCTGACATTTCCATCTTGCCATTGTCTTTTTTCTCCTTCTTTCCTTAATCACTCTTACAGCTTTCACAGAGAGACATTTTGCATCCTTTCTCTTTTTATTATTTGGACTACTTTAGTCGCCACCTGCCGGAATATCACAGACACATGTCTGTAGTTCTAGAACTACTACATGCATCAGGTTTAACTGCTTAAATCTGTTCTTCACCTCCACTACATATTCACTTGGAATATTTATTGATCAATTGATCATATCTAGCTGGGCTGGTTGCTCTTCTATTTTTGTTTAATTCTATTTGCAAAAGGTATACTAAAAATTATGATAGGCATTATTTTTTTTCTGTGAAGCTATATGTCTCTACTATGTTTTTTAAACATTTTATTTTGCTTCAGGTTATTTTTTTTTTTCATATGAAATTTTGTGTCACTGAAATGTTTCTGAGGAATAACTCTACAATTTTTTTTTTCTTTGCAAGTGACTTAATTTGATTTATTTTTTACTGTCAGTCAACATCCCTGGCATACTGCATTATTATTATTATTATTATTATTATTATTATTATTATTATTATAATTCATATACTTACAGTTTACTTATCCTATAATGTATTTCCCCTAGAAAATGATCCTTACATATATAAATAAAGCATGATTCTGACGTTTTATCTTTCCCCGGAAATAATTTGCTGTTGACCTTCTCCAGTGCACTCAGTACTGATATAGCAATGAACTTTTGGAATTTGTCTCCCTGGGCACTGCATCACACTTCTTATTTGCATCATGATTTTCTTCACAGTAAAATTAAAGATAACAAGTTGTTTATGGTCTTACTCTATTTCCATTCTACTGATTTTAGACATTTACAGGGATATTATCTTACTCATATCTTTGGTGTGACAAACAATATGGAAACTGGTGTGCCTCTGAGACTAACCATGTTTGTTTTCATAGCTAAGTGACTAACTCCATCCACTAAGGTAAGAAACATGGCATTTCACTTAAGTGAGGAAAATGAAGAGGATACTTTAGATAAAGAAGCAAAATTTGTATGTGAAACAAAAAAGGTTCATATGTTTGTTTAGAAGAATTTGTTTTTGAGTTGTTTGTTACTTAACTGGGTAAACCCACTAGGCTCAAGGGCCTCTTTTCAAAGGAGACTGGTGGGAAAAGTCTACTTAAGTGACTTGCTCATAGTCTCACAATTTGCAAATTAAGATCACATTCTTACAACCCAGAACTAAAAGATACATGTTACCAGCTTAGAACCCTAACCTTCCATGATAAACTGCCAGCCAGTGTGGCAAAGGCAATAGATTAGAGCATGTCACTTACTAAATATGTACAAATACTCTTCAGAGATGTTTAAATGAAGCAACAACTCAGGGGACTCCCATTCTAGGTGTACAAAAAGAATGACTTGAAGGAAAAGAAATGTTTCAAAATTCATACTGTGAAATCACAGAGTGATTTAGGAGACAAAAGACTTAGCTTCAGTACAAAATCATATTGCCGTAATATCACTTTAAGGAAGAAACTATACATGGGAAAAATACATTAACCACATGATGATGCTAGTGTACAGAAGATCAGGACTGTATTTTTTTCTGTTTTTGAGCATAGTAGTCAATGTTTTTCAAAGTATGCTTTCATGTCTAAGATCTTTTGAATCTGGACTTTTTTAGAAGAAGCACAGCACTGAACTTACCATGATTTCAATGGATATGTGGTCTCCTGCCTTTAAGCAATGCAATATCTTCATTAAATCCTAATAGGTCTATGCAGCAATGGTTGCATTAAATGTAATTAATTCTTATTTGATAATGAAAGAACTGAGAGCATAATACAGTCATGAAAAGATTTACTGTTGGGAGAGTTCCTGGTACCATAGGGAGCAGTTCAACATCTTTGGAAATTGAATCTAAATGTTAGTTATTTGGATATTTCTGTACATTTAAATCACAATATTTATTGGAAAATCATGAGTCTGTGCTATGGATTGGTGTTTGGCATAATGATTAAGGTGTTTACCTCACAGAAACAAAGTACAGGTTTGATTCTCACTTTTATGGGAATCTGGCCAGAATTAAAATAGCCCACAAAGGCAGCTAGCCTAGTACTTACCTATGAATTTCTAAACATTATGATGTCATATCATCAATGTGACATAAGAGAGATCAAATAAAATATGTTAGCAGGGACTTATGGTCAGATATTGTGAGTTTTGCAACAGATGGCAGTATTGGAAGGTAAGGTAATGTAACTTTTTTTTTCCCCACTTTCACTTTCCTTTATTACTGAATGAATGCTTGTGCTCACACTTTGCAGACACTGTCGCACAATGCTGACATCATCATGCATGCCCTGCATGTTGATGGATCTACAAGATACACTGGCGATGAGTGATGATGTCAGCAATCACATAAAAATGATAATAAAAAGCAAAATGAAATCAGGATTTAAAGGGGCTACTCAGGAATTTGAGGCACCCTATTATTTTGACCCTAAAAATGGTAAATAATGAGGAATTTGGTACAACTGATAGGTATGTTAACTACTTCTCTTAGCTATTCCCCCCCTCAAAAAAACCCCACAAACATTTCAAGTAATTTCCAATATATTTTGTAGATCCTGTCTTCACTACAGTCATCTGGTTCCCATAAATTGACATTCTGACCTTCATCATAATCTCATCTTTTTACATTGAATGTGTTTTCCCATAGTTGTACCCCCCCAAAAAATTTTCAGTGTTCTTTAAGTTCTTACCACAATGAGACATTTGCTCTCCAGAGTGTGGCAAATGTGAGTGCCTCGTCTGATCATACTTGGTTCCAAACTCTTGAGATTCCCTTCCCACAATTATTAGAAATAATGGAAGTTTAGATACAAACTCATCCTGCAGCTTTTCTTATAGAAAACTCTACTTCTTCATGATTTTCACATCCTCCAGATACCTAAATTCACATATTAATGTTAATTATCTTACTATATTTCATACGTTGTGTTTCCAGATTTTTACCTTTTTACCTTCTATTATATACTCATTAACCTCATGTTTTTCTTACTTCACCTCAATTAACTCTTTACTCTATGATTTCCCTACATTTCATATTTTATATTTCCCTTCATCATATTCACAAAATGTGTTTTCTCTCTGTTTACCTGTAGGTCTGTACATTTCAGCAAATAAACAGATAAAGTGTATAGCTGGAGAACAATAAATCCCATTATGTTCAACATGATGGCAGATATTAGGATTCTGGAAGACCGATAGGTTGTTTTTATAGCAAATGAGAAAGAGGAACATTTATCAGGCTGGCTGTAGTGTGGATTATGCCTAGAACAGTTAACAATGTGCTTGTTACTGATGTTTTGTGTTGGTGTATGTCAAAGATATAAAACTTGTGATGGTTTCCATGCAAATCAGGTAGCTATAGGAGTTATATATATATATGATGCAGGCATTGGCATTCTTATGGCTTTTGTGGATATTATCAAGTAACTTTATTAGTCTGCAAGAGTTTTGGTGTCATTTATTGAAGGACCCAGATCCGCTATCAGTACTTAGCTGGCCCATTTGCTCGGTTTGGCTGAGAGCAAGGCTTCCCCTGGCAACATAAGAACCCTACTGCCCATTTCTTCCTTGCCCTTGAAGCCTAATTGATCCATTCTATCTTTTACATCAGTGTGAATCAGACGGTAGGGAGCAGGCCAGCTAGGAAGGATTGCTCTGGAGCTCTCTCACTCATGGTGGCACCCTTGAGGTCCAAAATATTGCATGTCCTTGGGAAGATGGGCATATCTGTGTATACAAACACACACACAATATTAAATACTGCACACTGCTTGGCAGCATGAAATTTGCAGTGCTTATACTTGGGGTAACCCAAGCTGTGAGCCAGTACTCCCCCCCCCCCAGGATAAGTGAGTTAAGAATGGCCACTGCCTCCCATCCTTCCATTGTCTGTCCCCTACAGCACTCATAATGAAGCATAGGTCATGTGGGGCACTGTCACAGCTTCATCCCTCTGTGCAAGATAAGTAAAGATTTTTGGGATTGCATTCTGTAGACTGAAGGTAATATTTTTAAACACAATAGTGAAATAAGAGTATTGCTGTAGAATGCACATTTGTGTGTAGATACTTGCCATGAGCATAGATGTTCAGATAATAGTGTTAACACACACTCAAAATGATTTGTCTGGCAGTTGACACACAGGCTTATGAAGCTGTTAACAAGCTGTTTCTACTGGTTTATAGGACATCTAAATTGTTCTTGAAATCTAAAGAGAAGACAGGCTTCAGCCTGTGAGTAAATCCCATTCATTCTGAATGCACTGTAGGAATGATCCTTACAATAGGAATTGGTTGTACTCTATCAGGTATTGTTCTAACAACTTAAGATTAGCATGCCTATAGTACAACTGTGTGGTGAGCACTAAGCATGCATACATGGCCATAAAACATGCACACTAAACATGCATGCATGGCCATAAAACATGCACACTAAACATGCATGCATGGCCATAAAACATGCACACTAAACATGTATGCATGGTCATAAAGCATAAACACTAAACATGCATGCATGGCCATAAAACATGCACACTAAATATGCATGCATGGCCATAAAACATGCAGTCATGGTACCAGCATCAATGAATGGAATGTTTAAAATAAGCCATCAAAAAGTCTTCTTTTAAAATATGAAAGTTCATCTATTACAAACCATACTGAATAAGTGTGTATGATGTGTTATTATGCAAATTAGGTTATTAACATATACCGTAGTTTAGCAGAGAAAGGATCTCTCATGGTTTATTCTTGAGGTCCTGAGTAAAAATAATAATGTCTTTGTCATGTATAACAAGTCACATACAATCTTCAGTTTAGTATGCAGAACAATTAATAATGACAAATTGATATGAAAAAGTGTAATTGTGTTTAGCAAGAGATTTGCATACCATTTCATGCTTCTTAATGGTATTAACTGGTACACACACGTGTCAATGTCAGAATGTGCATCTGTGTGCTTGAAATGGCATTCATTCAGGAAATTTGTTTAGTCAGTACAAGCTTGTTCAGTTCTTAAAGGTCAGTATGACTTTCACAGGCTGGAGAAGTTGTTTGACCGCAACTGAGCTACAAAATATAAGTATTTTTTGATTATTTTAACAGATTACTGTTTTTATAATTTAATATATATAAAGCACTTTGTCTATTCAGAATCTTCAGAAATCTTTTTCTGTTTAAAAACTTTCATAGCTTGTTGTCTTAGGCTATTGTATAAACTGAAGCATTTACTCTGTGTAATTATCTCTTGGCTAGTGGGGGCTGGTTCTTTTGTGTTCTTGTAAAAAAAAAGTTGTTGTTCTGGTCTTTGGTGCAGGCTGGAGAAGTTGTTTGACCTAACTGAGCTACAAAATATAAGTATTTTTGATTATTTTAACAGATTACTGTTTTATAATTTAATATATATAAAGCACTTTGTCTATTCAGAATCTTCAGAAATCTTTTTCTGTTTAAAAACTTTCATAGCTTGTTGTCTTAGGCTATTTTGTCCCACCCTCCTTCCCTGTTGGTGTCTTGCTCTTATACTTGGTGGCTTTGCAGTTGCCCGCCCCTACTGTGACACACCTCCCAGTCTAGTGTCATTAGCTCATTCTTCTTAATACAGAGAGAACATTTGATAAGGCCTTCTGTTCCTCCTTTTACCTTTTCAAAAGTAAAACAAAACTTTTTTTTTCTTCTTCGCCTGAACCTTCTTGTGTTCTGACTGTCCTTCTCAAACATATTGGAAATATACAGTATATTTCAGAGCATTTGTTATAACTGTATTTGCTATAACTGATTTAAGTATTTTTTCTGGCTTTTGAATATTTACTGCTTAGCGACTGCATCTTAGCCTGTTTATACAGCTCTGCATTCTATTTAAACTGTTTTTGTGTTGATTAACTGTTTTGCACTCTTAAAAAGTTATTTGTTGCTTAATTTTACCTGTAGGCTAACACACTCAAGTGTGCTAGCCACTTAAAAGCATTTATAGCATTTACTGTCTGTTTTTTTCCTTGTCTCTGTAAAAAAAAAAAAAAAAAAAAATCTCTTGTTTTCCCACCTTACTGAACTAGAGTAGTCCAAGTTCAGAGTTGCTGATCCCTGGGCTTTGTTTTTAGTTCCTGTTACTGATCCATTGCCTTATTAGGAAGGAGGGAAGTTTCTTTGCTTACCAGTGGGAGTGGGAAGCACTGAGCAGCCTTTTTGTCCGAATTGGTGAAGTTTCAGCCAGAAACTAGTAGTCTATTGGTCGTAATCCTAGCTCCTTTCAGCCCCTGCTATAAAACACGCTAAACACGTGTTTCCAGCTTGTACCAACTCTGCACAGATCCTCGTGGTGGCCTGCAGAGTGATCCAAGCAGCAGAGAGCTAAAAGAGTGACTTTCTACCAGATATAAGTATTTTTGTGGCTTTCCCACTGTTATTAAGCTAGCGACTGCATTTCGCCTGTTTTACTGCTACTTTAAGTGATTTCTGCATTTTACACTGTTTATTGCACTTTAAGTTACTAATTGTTGCAAATTGTTTCTGTAGGCTACACACTAAAGTGCGCTAGCCGATTTACAGCATTTATAGCATTTACTGTCTGTTTTTCCTTATCTCTGTAATAAAACAAAAAATCTCTTGTTTTCCCACTTTACTGAACTAGAGTAGTCCAGTTTCAGAGTTGCTGATCCCTGGGCTTTGTTTTTAGTTCCTGTTACTGATCCATTGCCTTATTAGGAAGGAGGGAAGTTTCTTTGCTTACCAGTGGGAGTGGGAAGCACTGAGCGGCCTTTTTGTCCGATTTGGTGAAGTTTCAGCCAGAAACTAGTAGTCCATTGGTCGCTTTGGGCCAATTCCTAGCTCCCTTCAGCCCCTGCTATAAAACACGCTTAAACTGTACTGCTGATCTAACCAGCATATCCTATAACTGAAAAGTTCATCTCTACTTGATTCCCAAGTAGGCTATTCTCTATCTGTAAAGCCTAGCACTTACTCCTACAGTACTTGCACCTTGATAAAGCACTCTTATTATAGATAGTACCCCACCAGCCCAAAACCCACTTCCCCGGAGTCCTTTGAAAGTTCTTTATCTACTACTTCTAGTATGTCGAGGATCAGTTGCTAGTGTCCTCTCCAGCTCAACTGGTGAACCTGGGAATATTGAGGCAATGTTACAATTACCTCATGTACACAGACAATCCTCTCCTTCTCCCACAAAACACAAATACATGCGAGAGATGCAACTATATGGCCAAACTGGAGGCTGAGCTCTCTCAACATAGGACTGGCAAGACCAGACAGGAGGAGAAGGCAACCACACACAATACATACCCAGTCACACATGGTACCATCACAACTTCAAATCATACACATACTCACACAAAGACATACTCGGAGGCTCTGGTCAAAATTTACCAAAACAGCAGAGGCCACCAAAGCAGACACCCAAACAACTACCACCTCACGACCCAACACATGCAACACATAGACCACACAGTCAGAGTGTCAAACAGTCACAGCCCTTAAGGCCAAACAAAATGCCAGACACACTTGTCATTGGTGATTCCATAGTCAGACACACTGACGCCCCGCTCACCAGACTGAGTAAGGAGAAGGTCACAGTAAGCTGCCTGTCGGGCGCTAGAATCCGCCACATAACGCAAGCACTCAGCTAACTCAACAGCAGGTACAAGTCGACTCAGTCATTGTCCACGCTGGTGTCAACGACCTGAGACGCACTTCCTGGACTACATGAAAAGGGACGCCGAGGAGATCTCTGATTATGTAGCCCAGGCAGGTATGACCCTGACCTTGAGCAGTATCCTACCTTCACCTAGAATGATGCCACAATACAGTGATAAGATGATCAGCTTTAATAATTGGCTTAAATTCTGGTGTCATTCAAAGGGGATCCAATGTCTGTCTGCCTGGGATGACATGCTGGACAAGCCACGCTGCTTCGCAAGGGACGGCTTGCACCTGTCACCCTGGGCTTCCGGATATTGGCAAAGGCTCTTGCCACCCCATAGTGCCTTTTTAGGCAAGGCTCAAATTCTAAACCTACCACCCTAGAACACCAAAAGGAAAAACTAAGGGTAATGCTGCTCAATGCCAGAAGTCTCAATCTCAAGATGCACGCACTCGAGGCCCTTCTCAATATGGAGAACATCGATGTCTGTGCTGTGACAGAAACCTGGTTCAAGGCTCCTGAGAGCACCCCAGCACTAACAGGTTTCACCTCATATCATACGTTCCGCCCCAAAATCCGGACAACACCAAGAAAGGAGGGGTGTCCATATTCATAAAGGACACCCACACCTCAAGGTTGGTGGCAATGCACGATGCATCGGAGACCATCCAGGTGCAATTAACCATAGGCAAGACTGCTCTGCAATTTGTAGCATGTTACAGGCCACCCTCTCAAACTGAACCTCACATGGCCTTCCTGAAAACATTGGAGGGGATAAATGTATCTCCAAACACCATCATACTAGGTGACTTCAACTACCCTAATATAGACTGGGAACACTACTCAAGCCCGAACACTCTAACCCAAAGATTCCTGGAGTTCATAAACTCAAATGCCATGGAACAACTAGTCACCATCCCCACAAGAGGTGAAAACATACTTGATCTCATCATCACGAACATGGGATCAAAATGTTCAACACCGGAAGTATACCCCTCACTGGTGAGATCAGATCATAAACTAATCTCGCTGGAGGTCCTCATCCCGCCCCACCTGAAACAAAAAGACCACAGTGAAAAACTTCTCAAAAGCCGATTTCACACTTCTAAAAACTAGTGTGGTCTCCTTTAAGGCCCCTGAGCCAGTGGTAAACATTACTCAAACCGCTGAATCACTTACAAATGCCTTCTACCAGCACCTACAGGACTGCATGGATCAGGCAATCCCAAACAAAACTAAGACTCTCTGTACCAAAGGCAAGTGTCCAGTCTGGTGGACCCCAGCCATAAACAAGCTCTACAACAAAAGGAGGAAGCTACTACAAGATAGAGCAAAATCCTTGAAAGGTAAGACACCTTTGATCATTATAAGTAAAACTAAGAGCTCTCATAAAATCATCCAAGGCAAATTTTGAGAGAAAAATCGCCAAGGACTCTAAAGACAATCATAAGGCCTTCTTTAGCTATGTTAGAAACCTAGGAGGAAACTCCCAGATATGCTCAGAATTAGTTCAAAATGATGTGAAAATTACTGAACCTACACACATTGCTAACATACTGGCTGACAGGTTCAGTGCAAACTTCTCCCCTCCCCCAAAAGGAGAGATATCTATTCCAGAGGATTGTAGCCCCCAAACATCTCCAACGCCCAGGTGAGAACTGCCCTCACTAAGGCAAAAACACAGCATCCATGGGACAGGATGGTAGCCCCCGCTGTGTGCTTCATGAACTCAACGAGGAATTAAACAAACAGTTCTGACAGCTATTTAATCTTAGCCTCACCTCAGGATACGCACTCAAGGAGTGGCGACTGTGGTCCCACTTCATAAGGGCGGTGCCTCCACAGACCCTGGAAATTACCGCCCATTAGCTTGACAAGCCTTATCTGCAAAGCCATGGAGAGGATCATAATGGAACTCATAAATAAAGACATAGGGAACTTGCAGACTTTGGATCCAACCCAGTTTGGCTTTGTCAAAGGCAGATCCTGCCTCTTAAACTTGGTTGACTTTTTCGAGACAGTCACCAAGGCCATTGATGAGGGAAAGGCAGTCCATACAGCCTACCTCGACCTGGCAAAGGCCTTCACACAATACCCCACTCAGGTATCATCGAAAAACTCATCAGCTTGAATGTAAACCCATACATCACAAGATGGGTTGCAAACTGGCTAAGCGACAGAACCCACAGGGTCAGAGTTGCTGGAGCCATGTCAGACTCAAAGCCTGTCACAAGTGGTGTCCCACAGGGCTCAGTCCTGGGTCCACTCTTGTTCGGCATCTACTTTTCTGAAGTACAAGCAAACACAGGAGGGTTATGGCTGACAAAGTTTGCAGATGACTGCAAACTGGCCATAGTCGAAACACATCTGACACAGATATCCTCCAGAAGGGCCTCACAGAAACGGATAACTGGTGCCAGAGCCATGGCCTGAAGTTAAACGCCAAAAATGCATAGTCATACCCTTCGAAAACAAGGTTACCCCTAGCTACCATATAGGTGACAATCCACTGAGCACAGAAAAAGTCATCAGGGATCTGGGGACCCAAGTTGACAGTAGTCTTCGCTTGACACTCATGTTGCTAAAGTAGTTAGGAAAACCTTCTATATCGCCCACCTGATCATGAAGGGATTCACATCTAGATCAAGGGAGGTCATCGTCCCCTGTACTCATCACTCATTAGACCTATGATTGAGTACAATGCCCGCTCGAATGTATCTGACCAGACACCTGATGCAGCTTGAAAGGCCCCAAAAGTTCCTCACCAAAAGGATAAAGGGTCTCAAAAATATGTCTTATGCTGCCCGACTGAAAGAACTCCAGCTTTATTCAGTCTCATACCGCTTGCTCAGAGGTGACCTGTGCCTGACATATAAGGCCATGTCAAACCCAGATTTGATGAATATGCTTCACCTCAAAAATCTAGATCCCTCAGAACCACAAGGGCGGAGACTTAAACCTTGACACGGTTATAAATAGAACGTGCAGGAGGGACAGATTCATCACCCAGAGACTCCCTATGCTGTGGAACAAAATCCCGGTACATGTGAGGCAGAGCACCTCGCTGGCCTTGTTCAAGAGGAATCTTGACCAATGGATGGGAGATCGCAGATATACCCCAGGGATTACTTCAGTGTCACTGCTTGACAGAGGCACAGAAAAATGATAGGCATAGTTTTTATTCAAACTAAAGGGGTGGCGAAAGCCACATAACTATGGGCTAGGCTTATAAATGCCCTTGGGCAGATAGCCTAGTATGAACCTATGAACCTATGAACCTATGAACAGCAGATAAAGCATTAAAATCATGTTTTATTTCAAGTTTATTTAGTATTATGTTGATATTTTGTGAACAAGGACAAATACTTTTGTTTAAATTATCAGCTATAGTTAATTCATATATAGAACTTTTTGTTTTCATTAAAATGCTGCACTGTAAACAGTCTGACCAAAATTAATGTCATGTATTTACTATGTGCTAAGAACACAAATGCATGCCTCATGCAAAAGCACCTCATACAAGTGTTATTAATGTTGAAGAAATATCTCATCAAAATTGTATCTTACGCTAAACCTAATAAAAGACTCACAAGATGCATTTAGAAATAAATGTTGCAGTTTATAAATACATATTTTTCAGCCTAACATGGTTTAAAAAAAATTATATGTATATGTATATATATATATATATATATATATATATATATATAAGGTTCAGCTCTGAGCCCTTTCTTATTTGTAATGGTGATGGACAGTTTGACAGATGAGATCAGACAGGAGTCCCCGTGGACTATGATGTTTGCAGATGACATTGTGATCTGTAGTGAGAGTAGGGAACAGGTGGAGGAGACCCTGAAGAGGTGGAGATATGCTCTAGGGAGAAGAGGAATGAAGGTCAGCAGGACTAAGACAGAATATATGTGTGTGAATGAGTGGGAGGATAGAGGAATCATGAGGATGCAGGAGTAGTGGTGGCGAAGGTGGATGAGTTTAAATACTTGGGATCAACACTTCAGAGTAATGGTGAGTGTGGAAGAGAGGTGAAGAAGAGAGTACAGGCAGGATGGAGTGGGTGGAGAAGAGTGTCAGGAGTGATTTGTGACAGATGAGTACCAGTAAGAGTGAAAGGGAAGGTCTACAAGAGGTTAGTGAGACCAGCTATGTTATATGGGTTGGAGAAAGTGGCATTGACAAAAAGGCAAGAGTCAGAGCTTGATGTGGCAGAGTTGAAGATGCTAAGATTTGCACTGGGTGTGACGAGGATGGACAGGATTAGGAATAAGTATATTAGAGGGTCAGCCCAGGTTGGAAGGTTTGGAGACAAAGCCAGAGAGGCAAGATTATGTTGGTTTGGACATGTGCTGAGGAGGGATGCAGAGTATATTGGGAAAAAGATGCTAAGGATGAAGCTGCCAGGTAACAGGAAAAGAGAAAGACCTAAGATAAGGTTTATGGATGTGGTGAGACAGGACATGCAGGTGGTTGGTGTGACAGAGCAAGATGCAGAGGACAGGAAGAAATGGAAACAGTTGATCTGCTGTGATGACCTCTGACGGGAGCAGCTGAAAGTAGAAGAAGAAGAAGATATATATACATATATATTCACTTTATAATCTCTAAATACTGAAATGTCGAATTTCAGTATCTCGAGACTATAAAGCTTAAACCTTATGAACCCGAAACACCACAACCGCGAAACACTACACAAACAAACACAAACACACCTACCTCCCAACACTATAAGAATCTAAAACAAAACTCACAAACACAAAAAAAACCCACAGACACCTACCCTAGCTAGAATCAGGGGGCAAGCCCCTCTGCACCCCCCACACCCCTTCTAATTATATATACTAACTCCGAGGTCGCACTAACCACCAAAACACAGAAAACACACCACTACACACTCCAAGCACACTCACATACATACAAACCCTACCCCAAACCCTTTAAAAAATAACACTTACCTAATGTGCCATTACAACCATGGGTTCGACATTTCCAGCTTCGGGATACTGCAGTTTCGCACAACTGCAGTTTCGACACTTTGGTCTCGAGATACTGAAATTCGACATTTCAGTATTTCAAGATTCCAAAGTGTAAATATATATATATATATATATATATATATATATATATATATATATATGTGTGTGTGTGTGTGTGTGTGTGTATTGAAATATGCAGTGCAAATGTTAATAGAGTACAGATAAAGAAAGATAAAGAAAGAAATAATACGGACAGCTTTTAAATACTACACAGAAAATAAGATTTTTTTATTAAGGTATCAGACCAAAATGGAGATTCTTACTTGATATGCATGTGCATATTGCAGGCAGGAGATGATTTAAAAAAATCCAGCAAGCCTGACTGATTGTTGCAGGTATCAACCTGTTGTGGCTCCTCCCCATAACCTTCCCTCATATTGCTCCATGATTTTACTTTTTATTTTTGACCATCTCTGAATAGCTCCATTTGATACAATGCATTGACCCCTAAGGAAGATCATTTAACCCATCCAATATTATAGTAAAAAAAAAATTGGCAAACATCTCTAACACCTTTTTCTTTCATATATAACTCCTCAGGTTCAGCCTTTAAAATATTTCAGGCCCCAGCAGTGACCACTGCAGTATAAGACCACACATTTATATTTTATATTTGGATACACTACTTCTCTCAACCACTCAAATACTCAATTGTAAAGTCAATACATTTCTAGGAATATGAGTTTAATTTCCCCCAATGTCTCTTATTGCTGTTTTTCACAGGAAGTCTCTGTTGGATGTAGTTTATGGGTTAATATGCTCATAAATTACTCCAAGAAAAGAGGTCTGGATGATCACGGAGTGGATTAAGGAGGTCAGCCTAGTAAATTTGTTAGTAAATTATGTTCACAGATTAAAGAGACACATCCTATGGATCCCAGAGATTTGTGAGCGCCTATCCTTTGTGAGTATCCCATCAGTCATACAGATTAATTTTGCAGCTGATCAAAATACTGCTTTCTTTGGCAGACAAGGGAATTCTGTTACACTGGTAAAGAATATGATAGGTCAGACAGCTATCATACTAGAAAGTTTGGTTTATATTATAATGAAGATTTATTTTCACAGTAGGTATTCATTGCATCACCAGTTTTCTGATGGTGGTGGAGAACAAAGTATTTCATAGCTTGGAAGGCAAAGGTCACTGAAAATGGCATAAGCTTGTAACATTGTTTAAGTGTGCGTGTGTGTGTGTGTGTGTGTGTGTGTGTGTGTGTATGTGTGTGTGCGTGTGTGTGTGTGTGTGTGTGTGTGTGTGTGTGTGTGTGTGTATATATATATATATATATATATATATATATATATATATATATATATATATATATATATATATATATATATATATATATATATATATATATATACGGGTTGACTTTGATTCACTGAAAACTCATTTCAATGAATTTCAAAACACTCACACCAAATCACTGAAAGCTCAAATCACTGAAAACTCATTTCTCTGAATGTAAGTACTATTAGGCTAATAAAATATTTATGCCCTTTTCCCCACTGTAGTGTGGTCCTGGAGTTAGTATATATAGTTGGGGTATGCGGGTGTAGCCCTCACCTACTTTTGGTTTTATGTTGCTAGCTGTCAGTGAAATGAGATTCATAAATATAAAAGTTAACCCCCAATACAAACACAAACTACATATACTAACTCCAGGATCACACTACAGTGGGGAAAAGAGCATATACGGTTTATTTGCCCAACAGTACTTACATTCAGTCAAATGTGATTCATTGAAATGAGTTTTCATTGATTTGAGCTTTCAGCGACTTTTTGAGGGGGAAGTGAAATGAGTTTTCAGTGAATCAAAGTAGACATATATATATATATATATATATATATATATAGATATATATATATTTGTATATCTATATCTATATCTACAGAGATAGATTAGATAGATATATAGCTATAATGTGTGTATATATATATATATATATATATATATATATATATATATATAGATATATATATATATATACACACACACACATATATAGATACAGATACATACAGATACACACACACACACCTCTCTCTCTCTGTATATACATTTTATATATATATATATATATATATATATATATATATATATATATATATCTGCATATACATATTTTATTTTATTTATTTATTTAACATTTGTTGACCGGGAAAGTCCGAGTAGGTTCCACAGAGCCTGTTTTCAGCGGAGGCCTGGGGAGAAATGCTCCAGATGCATGTCTTTGGAATGTGGGAGGAAACCGGAGTACCCGGAGGAAACCCAGGCGAATGCAGGGAGAACATGCAAACTCCACACAGAAGGCACCCCAGCCAAGAATCGAACCAGAGAACCTCTTGCTATGAGGCAATAACGTTAACTGCTGCACCACTGCGCCACCCATAATGAGAGAGACAGAGAGAGATACATACACACACACACACACACACACACGCACACACACACACACACACACACACACACACACACACACACACACACACACACACACACACACACACACGCACACACACACACACACACACCATTGTACTACACTGCAAACAAATTTGGGTGGAACTAACCATTTTCATTGAGTTGAATGTTACCCATTCCATTTTACACCCACCTGTAAAACGTTCCTCCGTTTCATTACTGTTCCAGTGATGCTTCCTTTCTAGAGAATTCCACTCTGCAGACATGCATATAACTTCTTGTAATCAGAATCTTTTTTGCACTTGCGACATGCTTGGAGAGCTCAGAAATGCCCCTCTTTGTATCCCTCAGGGTGTGTTCACCAAGTAATTTACACCCACGTGGACCCACCACCGTGTTGCAGTCATACTTGTTCATCTTAAGGGTCTTCAAGGCCCTCGAAGTATAGTAGATCAGAGATTTTTCACCTTAAAGACAATGTACCATCATCTTTGTTTCTTCAGCCTTGTAGGAGTAGAGCCTGTGAGGCTTACTATAGAGGCACCAACCACCAGTACAATTTACTTACTGGGTTTGGAGGAATTTTTATTTCCCATGTTCATGTATTTATGTGAAGTGCTAGGAAGTGGTGTAGTGCTCAGAGACCATGTCCTTTTTTAGAGTGATGTCTCCATCTCAGTTGTATATATTTGCATCTCTCACAGGTAGTTTCTGACAAGGTAAGCAGTAGCTGTCCGTGAGCATCACGATTTGCTACATTACCTAAGTATATCAAGTGCTATGAAGCTTGCAATGGAGTGAAGATAAGCTGGCTGTCCTTCCATCAGTCCAAGAGAGTAAACATTGGGAGTATAAGTTTTATTTGTACCATGCCTGCTTTACTGAAATGTTTTTCTTTAATAAATCCTCATGAATACATAACATTAAATGTTTCTTTCCCTTTAGTAATTTCTTATGAGTACAGAATATTAAATATTAACAAGAACCATAAAACATTTGTAATAGAATAGTTTGCTATTACAAGTTCTTTATTAACGCAGATACAGCTTACAGTGAATGAACTTGGTTGTGAACTGACAGGTAGAACCTTAGTGCAACATGCTGATGAGTGTGCCTCTAACTAGGTTTTTTTAAACAAAAATCTTCATTTGAAGTGCCTTAGTCTATTGAATGTAGGTTTGCATGGCAGCACAATATAAATGAGATAAGAATTTAAATGAAAACAAAAACAAAAACAACCTTTTATTTCAGCCAGTAGTGGATAGCTTCCTAGAAACAGTAACAGCTTATCTTCTCATACAGAATAATCACTACTATCTATCAAACTGACCACACAATAGAAGAAAGTGAGACAGTGGAAATTAACTCATTCGTTAATTTCTTTGCATTGCAGTCACAGTATTATGAAGCAGGATGGAAGAATTTAGAAGAAAATCATGTATTTGCAATTTGTAACAAAATGAAAATATCTAAACGGTACAATTTTATGAATGACTTTGTTTAGCACTTATGTCATGAAAGGATGGCTGTGAAAGTTTTGATGTAGTATAAATGCTGAAAGAGGCATTACATTTTTGTGGGTCATTATTTTATTTACACATAGTTTACTAGGTTAATCCTAATAAGCCAATGGCCTCTTTTTAGGGAAGACCCACGGTATCATCCATACTGACTAAGGACGATTTGGCCAGAAAACAAGGAAGATTCTCTTACCCTTTACACCCAGTGCCATAGGATCTTTTACAACCACATTAGCTGCCATCAGCTTAGACAAATATAGTCTTGGTTTAACATCTCAGTTCTCATTTCTATTTTTCTTATAAAATAATCCTTCACATCTTATTTTCCAAAGTCTCCAGATTGCTATAAATAATATTCTGTCCCATTTTTAAAGTTCGCTTTTTTCTTTTTGATAGTTTTCATGTAATATCATATCTGTTGTTTAGGCCCGGCAAGCCAGTACGTAAAAATCTACTGCCAATCATTAGCGGACCGGAGTTCCGCTGTGGCGACCCCTAACCGGGAAAAGCCGAAAGACACAAACAATCATATCTCTTGTTTGATTTATAAATCCTTCTCATTCATATTCCTTTGTAAAATGTCTCCAAAACTGCATTTTCTTTTTACTTTCTAAAAACATGTTTAGTTGTTACTTCTTCATTATACTCATCAAATTTTCTTATATTATTTTTAAATGGTAATTTATGTAACACAATTCTCCACAGGAAATCTGCTTTATAAAAATTCTTGAACATTTTCCTCCTATTCTTTACAGAATTTTTCACATCATATTTTAATTTATCCAGAGATATACCATATAACACATGTCCATAATATTTTATATACCATAAATTTTCTGTTTTCAACAATCTTGTTAATTTTCACATTCCATAATTTTATTTTCATATTATTTTCCTTCTACATTTTCCTGTTTAAACTTCTTCTCCTGCCTCATATTCCCATACTACTTTATACCTTACACATAACATCTTTCCTATCACCTGCAACTTTGCTTGTTACCTTCTTAATTGCTCAAAAAATTCGTAGATGCTAAAGTACTTTACAGGATTTTTTTTTAGAGTCAAGCATCAATTATTGTTTTTATTGTATATCACCCATTTCTTCACTGGATTCTAACATCTTTCATCTCCATTTTAGTTTGAAACACGTACACACACTACATATGCTAGTTGTCCTAATATTTATGAATTTAACACATACACTTTTTATAAAAAGATTGATTAAAACTACACCAGCATAGCATTTTTTTAGTTTTTCAACATTTTTTTCCAACGTTCTGTAATATTTTCATACTTTCTACACCTTTTCTAAAAATGGGTTCCTGTGGGTAAAAGTTCAGTTTATTAGGCTAAATATTCTTCCCAGCTCTCCTTTTATGCATGTAAAATACAACAAAGTTTATGTAAATGGATTTACAAACATTGCTATAATATCCAAACACAAAATACTAACAATAGTTTGCATAGACATTCAGTGCAATGTGTAAACTCTGTTAAATTTAGTTATTGCATTTTGAACTATCTTAATATTGACATTAGTAAGATATCTTGGCCTATAATTTAGAAGACTCTTAAGGTCTGAGTTGGTTTTAGTTTTAGAGTTATTAAGATAAAGATTTGATATACAATTATTACCAACATATTTAAATAGACACAGTAGAATTTTTGAGATAGTTTGAGCAAAGATTTTATAGAACTCCACAATAAGGCCATCCGGCCCAGGCGATTTACCATTTTTTAGATTATTAATTTTTTGTAAAACTCCTTGTTGGTTAAATGGCATAGTAAGCATCTTATGTTGAGCCTGTGTGATTTTTGGAAAAGTTAGACTGTTCAACCACTGATCCACCTCTTGTGGGAGATAGATAAGATTATGATTTCCATATAAATTTGCATATATTTAAACAAAGATCTTCAAAATGTCCTCTCTTGTTTTAAAGTGTTTATCCTGAAAGGTATTTATATTAATGAATCTTGTTAAAAAATTGATTTGGGTTTGCACCCAATCTGAGTATTTTGCTATAGTTTTCATTTCATAAAGTGAATACTGCTTTATGTACAGTAAGTACAGTTCCTTTTGAAGGTCAGCTATTTTTATTTATTCATTTTTTTTTTTGCTGTATTATGTCTATTATTAAGGCACTGCTCTTGTTCCAACTTATAAATTTCTTTTTTGGGACAGATTCTTTCAAATTATATGTTTTGTTATAATAAGACTCTTTACTTATAAAATGCCTTTCATCTGAGTTTTAAGGGCAGCCCATTGGATATCAAATGAGATTTGAGATTCATAGACATTCTCTGATAAAGTATTTAGTAGACATTTAATTTAATTTTAATGCATTCTTTCCAAAGTAATTAGGATTTAATGTCCAATTATAGGCCGTATTTCTTGTTATATTAATATTAGTCCAGTTAATGGTCAGAGTAATTTTGGAGTGATCAGAGAAACATATGGGTTCCATATCTGAAGAATATTCAGTTTTTAGGAAGATGTCAGATATCAGAAAAAAAGTCTAACATAGCCCAAGATTTGTGGCAATATGAATAATAAGTAAACTTTAATACAGATGAACTAGGTTTTTGAAAGTTAAATGGATCAAATAGAGAAAAGTCCAAAAGTCCAACTTCAGATTTAAAATTGCTATAGGTGCAAGATTATCGCATGGTTTATTTTTGCTAGTTCTGTTATTATTATTATTATTTAACATTTGTTTACCAGGATAGTCCGACTGGACAACAAGTGTCTGTTTTCAGTGGAGTTCTGGGAAGAAAAGCTCCACAGAGTTACAGAGAGTAAAAAGTAGATAAAAGTTTAACAAAATTAAAGAGTAAAATGCAACTGAAATACAATACAATACAACTGAACTTCATATTAATTAAAAGATTTTCTAGATATTTACATATGTACAAAACTGCTTAGCTAGAGCATAGTGTCAGCGGAACAGTGTACATCAGGGCCAGCAAATGAATGATAGCCTACGATGAGGTGGGTTCAGGGAGGGTCATTACAGTTGCATAAATGTTTTCTGTAAAGGTGGGATTTAAGGAGTTTTTTGAATGTGGCAGTGTGGTTTAGTAGCCTGAGGTCTGGTGGTAGGATGTTCCATGTTTTTGCAACTTCATTAAGGAATAGATAATTCCTTGAGCTGTTTTTACATGGAATGACTTCAATTAGGGCTTTGTTACTGGATTGTAGTTCCCAGTTGGTGCTATAGAAGTTTAGGAGGCCTACTTGGGCAGGAGGCTTTATCTGGGTGGTATAATATTTGATGGGCTAAGTTGAGCTGGTGGTAGTGAAGTAAGTTCAGGAATTCTAGCCAGTGTAGTTTCTGTAAGGATTGACAGTGGTGAGAGCATGATTTAGCACTGGTTGCAAACCTAGCTATTTTGTTGTAACATGTTGAAAGTTTGTTCAGGTCAGTTTTATTTAGATTTGCTAACACTGGGGTTACGTAGAGTAGTGTTGATAAGAGATGAGTTCCGGTTATGGCAGCGCTGGATTCAGAGGTTAAGAAATGTTTGCTAAGACAGAGGCATCCTAGCTTTTTGTGGACTTTGGAGATGGTTTAGGATATGTGTTTACTGTATTTAAGGTTATGGTCAATTGTAAGACCTAGTAGTTTGGCCTCAGAAACTGGTGTTATGAGGGTGTTATTGGCAGAGAGACTGGGGAAGATGGGGTCATTAGTCTTTATTGGGTGAAATAGTACTAGTTGTTTTTTTTAGGGTTCAGTATGAGCTGAGAATTGTTTAGCCAGTTTTATATTTCTGCAAAGGATTCTTGGGCTTGGATTTGTACAGCAGATTAGGGTAGTGTCATCTGCGTATTGGACTAGATTGGCTTTTGTGGTTGCTAAGTGGAGGTGGTTTGTAAAAATGTAGAAGAGAAGGGGGCCCAGTATTGAGTCCTGAGGTACCCCACATTTGACTGGGAGTGGAGGGATAGGGAGTTCAGCCATTTGAAAGACTGAGAGTGGTTATCTAGGTAGGTGCTGAACCATTGTAAGATAGAGTTGTCAAGGTTGAGTTTGGAGAGGGAGGATAGGAGTTTATTGTGGGGGAATTATGTCAAATGCTTTGGATAGGTCTAGGAAGGTGGCAGATACATGTTTCCCTTGATTCCTGTATGAATTTATGGTGTTGGTGAAGTTAATTAGGGCAGTGGTGGTACTATGGAGTGGTTGAAATTCATGTTGGGTTTTAGAGAGCAGGTTTTTGGGGAGTAAATGGGAGAGGAGTTGGTAATGGATACATCTTTCTAGAATTTTTGAAAGTAGTGAAAGGATTGCGATTGGCCAGTAGTTGGAGAGATCGGTGGAGGAGTCACCTTTGTGAAGGGGGATGATGTATGAGATTTTCCATAATAATGGAACATAGTGTTCATTAATGGCTCTATTTATAAGTATTGAGATTGGGTAAGTGATGGCCCTAGATGCAAGTTGGAGGTATTTGGCTGGGAGGTTGTTGACAGCAAGGGTAGTTGGTTTGAGTTCTGCTAGGAGGTTTTTGGATAGTTGATATACATACTGGTTTCAGTGAGAAGGGGGATGGTTTGGGTGTTGTTTGATTGGGCTTTGAGGGTTGGTGGGGGGGTAGTGGGATTTGAATCATTTAAGAGTTTCAGTATGGAGGAGGTGAAGTAGTTGTTAAAGTTGGAGGCTATGTCAAGATTAGTGCCTTGCATATTTGGTGGTGGTGTGGTGGTTTTTCCAGGCTGGAGGATATTGTTTACTGCAGCCCAGAATTCTTGTGAGTTTTTACTATATTTCTTTTGTAGGGATATATAGTGATTATGTTTGTCTATTTTAATCTGTTTTTTGCCGTATTTCTAAGTTCTAAGAAGGCTTGTCTAGCTGTGGGTATTTTATGTTGTTGCCAGGACTTCCAAGCTCTATCCCTTTGTTATAGTAAGGTCCTTGTGTTTTTTTGTAACCAGGGGCAGGATTGCTATGAATTCTAATTGATTTGATCGGGGCTAGTTGATTTAGGATCCTTAGGAATGTGGAGTTAAAGCATTCTACTGCATTGTCCAATGGGAGGCTTTTGATGGGAACCCAGTTACAGGATTGTAAGGTTTCTGTGAATATGTCTGAGGGGAAGTTCTTGTGATATCTGAAGAATATTCTATCTATACAGCAACTGCATACCAGTCACGCCCAACAATATAATAATGATTGGGAAATCAGATAGCATTTTATATGTTGTCATTATAAATTGGTGCTGCATTGTACAGGGTGCATAAATATTTAGCAACAGTACTGGTTTGTCCCGACAAAAGCTTTTAATAGTCATGTAGTACCACTTTCCTTCAGAATCGGAGTTATAATGCATACTTGAATCTTTGAAATATTTTTTGATTATAATGGCTACTCCCAAACTATTTGATTTGCTACCTGATTCTATAATAGCACCAATCCATTTTTTCTTTGTAACATGGGCCCACTGTCTGGAAAGCATATGTGTTTCCTGTACAAACAAGATTTCTGCTTTTGATTTAAAAGATAGATGAAAAAATAAATTCTTCTTTTTATTTGTTTGAAGGTGCTTAACATTCCAGGAGTCGATTATTCCCATTAAGAATCTTGGGTGTCATAAGAAAGCAGGACACTAACACAATATTTATCATGAGCTTTAGAAGGCTAAATGATAATAAAATATACAGTGTAGGCAAATGGCATTTAACTCTTCCCAACACCCAGCTGTACCTAACCATATTTATTCAATACTGCCAAGAGGGAAGAACAAAATTATATAAAGAACACATTATAAAATTAATCATAACATGTTGAACTAGAATTTATTCTTTATACAATAATGCATTATTAATAACTAACCAGATTAAAAAAATATTATCACTTGGGACAAGCAAAACATATCTGACCTACGTAACCACACATCACCATGCTCTACTGCTATAATATATGATGCAGCTAATGCCATGATTACCAGAAAGAAAAAGCTGAATTATAATATTTTGTTTAAGTAGTTAAGTAGTTATAGCCTTGCTGACATATTAAAGTGATTACATAAGCAAACAATTAGTATCACCATATATTTAAAAAAAACTTAAATATATGTTCACTACTTCACATTTATTCACAAATCTTTTGTAGTAAACCGTCACCAAAAAGACTTCCCAAGCCAAAGAGAAATGAACAACTTGAGCTGCTAATTGCAGTTTAGAGCTGTCCTGTGGTAAATGTCAGGACCAATAATAGAAATAAATCAAATATTTCAGTTATTTGTATTAGAAAATGACCATATCAATATTTAATATCCTTCATCACACTCACCTATTTATACTAGGAGAATAGTTGAAGACACTTATAAGTGTCTGTTTGGCTTCTTTTAGTGAACTAATTGTAAATTTAACCCCCTTTATTTTGAAAAAATCAGCTCCTGTAGATTTCATTTGGAATTTAATTTTGTTAGAGATTAAGTAAGAGCAAAATGGTGCCAGCAATTATTATTCTAGTTAAGGATGCCTTTCTTCTTAGCTGCAGTAAGAATCTTGTAAACATCTAGGTAGTTTAAGAGTTTAACGTACAGTAAATCTGCCGTGGTCTGTCAGCTGTAGCAGTTGTCTGAGCTGCTCAGTGGGCTGTTTCAATAATAATAATATGGGTGGCTTCATCCTGGTTTTCCAGCAGAGATCAAAAGATTTGATATAAAGTTTCCAATAACTTTGGCTGTTCATATTTTTCTGATAGACCACGAATCAGTATATTATTATGTTTGCTTCTTGCTTCAAGATCAAGTAGTTTAACTTGTATATCCGGGATACTTTGGTTGTTAGATTGACAGTCTCTTTGCAGATATTCTATTTTTATTTTGTTTTCATAGTCTGTTTCTGAGATTTCAAGTCTGGTCGCAATTTGATTTAATGTTTCCACCTGATCAGAAAGCTGTTGAATGGCCAATTGTAATGGTTGAAGTGTTTCCTTTAAGTCCTCTAGTAATAAAAGTTGGTTGGTTTTATTCTTATTTATAGATTTTTTTTATTTTGTTGTTGCTTTGCAGTTCAGCCGTACTTAGAGATGATTTCTTTCTCAGGAAATGCAACTGCTTAGATTTTGGGTTTGGTAGTTTGTGTAGCCATTTGTTCTGTAGCATTCACCTTTTTTACAGAGATATCCTATTTTATTTATTCAAGTTTAAGGACTCAGTTCTGTAAACCAATATTTTAAGGTTACCCAGTCAAACATACACCACTCCCAACTTTCCAGACGGAAATACAATTTCACATCTGTGTGGCCCAGCTCGCTACATTACTGTGAATCTAAATGATAGTTTCTTTTTCATTCAAAGGGATCTTCACAGGAAGAGCGAAACTCAACCAGGTAATAAAAGTCCAAGCTTTTGAAATTTGAAACCAGAAATGCTGTGTTTTACTTGTAAAGGTTGTTGGCTGAGTTAAATAATGTGAAGAACAGGCTGCATGGTGTTTATAGTTCCGTCACAGTCTTCATTCCCCAGGTCTTGCTGAATTCTGACATCCACTCATTGCTGCAACTTAGAAAGAGTTATACATTCTACCATAAATGTACTTTTATCAGTACTGAGACTGTTTCATCTTGCCTGTTACCTGAATCTTGTCCTTGGGTGTTGACAATATAGCAGAGGTTGATAAATTAAATTTCAGCATATATCCCAAGAGTAGTTCTGACAGTGACACAGAAGTACCACAAAACCGAGTATGCCTGCATTTTTAACTAAACAATATAATACTCATCATTACTGCCTTGCATTTTCTTCATGAAATGCCCAATTGCCTGAACAATTCTTTCAGTTTGATGATTAATTAGACTGAATACACCCAGACTTGATGCAACGTAGTGGAACTCCCATGTCTTGAAGAGGAGAAACACTTTTAAATTTTATATTTCCATATCAAATACTACTGTCTGATGCAGCATCATCAGGAATATCACACATTGAAAATATACACTTCAGTGGAATAAAGACAATTTTACAACTTCTAGAAACTTCAAACAGTAATCCATATATATCATGTAGATATCATCTTGATGATAAGAGAAATGTATAACAAACTATTATATTCCTTGAAATGAATAGGGCTTCATTCATTTCCACTAAGTCCTTCTGCATGTGATTCATTGGCTTTCTTGCCAGATTGTTCAATTCTACAAGGACTGTGATCATGTGACAGTTATACTTACTAGAGGAGAGGGTTTTACAGGCTCCCAAGAGACAGCTGACTGTAACCCTGTCCTTGCTATGCCCAGTGACATTGGAATCAGTGTGTCTAACAGACTCACAAATTATTTGGTTGTTTACAGAATTCTGATTTATTCTTTTTAGGTTCACGGTTGTTTTGTTATTTGTGACACGTTGATGAAGGGGTGCATGCAGTAGATGTACATAGTGGGTTTCACTGATGACTACACTTATGACATCTGGGAGGCTTGGGGTAGTTATATCTTAATAGCACCAGTATATAACTTGTAAGTACTAATACTATGAGAATGTTGCATGTTTATGAATATGGGGTGAAACAGTATGATAATCACTCTATGCATGGGATTTTGAGAGGGCTACCTCCAAATTAGCTATGTGTTTATCTGTTTTGCAGATGGAATAAATTCATTTGGGCAAAACTTCATTTTCACTGAGCATGTGGCAATTACTACACTGTCTTAATATGCCAAGTGTTAGAAACCCGGCAATAGAAAAAAAGGTAGAATGCTGTCTCTCCATGCTGTTCAGTGCTATTATTTACAGGAACTTGTTGGGGAAGGAAAACGAGAGAAGATTATGCAGTTCAACTGAGTCTGTAGGAGACAGCAACATGCAGGCCTGTTCAGCAGGTAGCAAGACTATGCTGGTCTGCACAGTTCGACAAAGATCCATGTGAACCATTAAAGATGAAAGTGGGCTGGTGTCAATCACCCAAGAGAGGAAGGAAGAAGTATTTTTTATGCTAATGACTAAGGGAAAAACTTCACTTGTGCATATGAACCACTAGTAAGATACAGCTATGCCAGTGGTGTGCTCAGCACAGCTGATCTCAGTATAACGCACACAGTAAAAAGTAAAGACCAATGGAAAAACAAGTGCAAATAGAAGAAATTAGTGCTAGTCTACACAGAAATAGCAGCAATAAATGTACACTCACTACAAAAAACACTACTGTTTCAAGATGGGTCCCACATCAGGCCTGAACTAAGCTAGAAGTAAATAATGCAGCGAACTAAGTGGAATACAGCAGGCTAAACAGCAGACATTTGTCAGGATTAACTAAATAAATTTAAAGGAAGTACAAATAATTCAAGAATATGCAAAAATAATTTTCCTGGGTTAATTTTGGGAGTATCAAACATTCAATGCAGTTTTTGTAATTATTCAAGCAGGACCAGACCAATGCAGCTTTCTGAAGCCTTTTATAAGACAGCGGGAAAGTTGTGCTAATCTCAGTATAAAACAAACAGTAAAAAAGTAAAGACCAATGAAAAATAAAACAGCTAAAAGTCTGACAAATTGACTGTATGCTGCCCAGAAATATCAGAAATCAATGTACCTTCACTACACAAACAATCACTGGTTCATTACGGTAATACATATTATAAAGTTATCAAGTCTAAGTGGCTCTGATGACTATACTTTTTGGATAAGTTTATCCCTAAAAAAATCAAGGGAGTTTTGAAATAAGCTAGTGAACTAAACAAGACCCTTATCTATAGCTCAAATGCAAGTGACCTGATGAAAGCATAGTTTGGTGTAGGTTACTTTCTTCCCAGTGAGAAATAACTTTTATAATACTCTGAAGACCAAAAACCATTAGCCTATCCTTGGTGTATTGGTAATCTGACACAAAAGTCTCACTAAATGCATCCCTACCTTTATATTAAAAAAACAAAACATATCCTTTACTGCTTTCTTCACATGAGGTAAAGGTGTTATATATTAATCATTAAATATAATATGAATTATAATTTGTTTACAATGCTATGGCCCCTTAGTAATGTCTATGTCCCTTAGGGATAGGAACAATCTGTAAGATATTCAATGGATAGGAACAAATCCATGCCATTCTCTTGTCCCTAGGGGCCATATATTGGGTAAATTTGGGTTATATTGGCTAGGCTTGTAAGGGGTCTTAAGCCATTAGCCTAGTACTCACCTATGAACCCATGGAAAAGTCATTTAAGTAAACTTTTATCATTGAAAATGTTCAAGCCATCAACACAAGATACTGTCACTCTTTCTTCTCCAGACATGTTAAGGGCCTAACAATTTTTCTAAGCTTTGACTCTCCCAATATCAAAATATCGTCTACTACAGAGGCACTTTCTACAAATGAGACGATACGGCTCGGTTCTTATTTAGTATAACAGGTGGTCCCCTGCTTCGCTCTAATGCTGTTCTCCCCCCCCCCCCGAGTTCTCACTTTGAATCGCTGTTGCTTCATAAATAAATATATCCCCTTCTTCCAATGGGGGTACACACAGTCGTACAAATCTTCCATTCGTATGATTTCAGTCTGTACTATGAACAGTAAAGTCAGTTAACACTGGAAATTGATCTACAGCATTAATCCCTTATCAAAACACTTGCAGTATGGATAGTTAGTGAAAAATATAATATTTCAAATGTAGTTATAGCAATGATTGTCCCAACACACACACACACACACACACACACACACACACACACACACACACACACACACACACACACACACACACACACACGTGCGCGCGCGCAATCACAGCAGATGTTCACATAGCAGTTCGCACCTAAGTAAATAGCTACACTGGGGGTTAGCAAAGAAAGGATTGCAAGGAGTGTGAGTCAAATAGAAAAGCAGGCTGGCAGAAGCAGAGGAACTGCGAGATGCAACTGTGGAGAAAAACATACAATTAAAAACAGTAAAAAAAACTACTGAGATAAAGAATTCAATCCATCATCATAAGATAAAATTATCTCAGTTATCACACAAACAGAGCAGCTATTGTTTTATCAAACATGTCCATTAAGGCTAGCTGGTGAAAGAAAGCACTGGGTAAAAAAGAGTGAGAAATAAAGCAAAATCAAACAGGCTTTGTTTCTTTTGCTTCAGATAGTAATTCTCAAGTCTCAGACTCCAAGCTGGTCAAACAGTTATACAAGCAAAAAAAAGAAACCACTGAACAAGGCTATTAGTTAATTAGCTAGTTGTATATATTGTGAAACAATTTGACCCAGAAGAAACACCTCCGAGTTGTTAGCTTGCTCTCGTGTGTTCAGATATAAAGTCCTGGGTATGGCCCAGGTACCACACATGCAATGGTATATACAGATATAAACTCCTGGCTATGGCCCAGGTGCCACAAGTGTGATTCTGTACACAGATATAAAGTCCTGGCTATGACCCAGAGAGCACAGGTGCGATGGTGTATACAGATATAAAGTACTGGCTATGACCCACTTACCACAGGTGCGATGGTGTATACAGATATAAAGTCTTGGCTATGGCACAGATACCACATGTGCAATGGTGTCTACATATATAATTTCCTGGCTATGTCCAGGCACCACATCTGTAATGGTGTATGCAGATATAAAGTCCTGGCTATGGCCCAGGTACCACATGTGCGATGATGTACACAGATATAAAGTCCTGGCTATGATCCACATACCACAGGTGCGATGGTGTATACAGATATAAAGTCCTGGCTATGGCACAGATATCACATGTACAATGGTGCCTACTGATATAAAGTCCTGGCTATGGCCCAGGTACCACATACATGATGGTGTATACAGATATAAAGTCCTGGTTATGGTTCAGGTACCACATACGTGATGGTGTATACAGATATAAAGTTCTGGCTATGGCCCAGGTACCACATGTGCGATGATGTACACAGATATAAAGTCCTGGCTATAACCCACGTACCACAAGTGCGATGGTGTATACAGATATAAAGTCCTGGCTATGGCCCAGGTACTACATACGTGATGGTGTATACAGATATAAAGTCCTGGCTATGGCCCACATACCTCATGTGCGATGGTGTCTACAGATATAAAGTCCTGGCTATGGCCCAGGTACCACATGTACGATGGTGTCTACAGATATAAAGTCGTGGTTGTGATCCGCATACCACAGGTGCAATGGCATATACAGATATAAAGTCCTGGCTATGGCCCATGTACCACATGTGCGATGGTGTACACAGATAGAAAGTCCTGGCTATGACCCAGATAGCACAAGTGCAATGGTGTATACAGATATAAAGTTCTGACTATAGCCCAGGTAACACAGGGTGTGCTGGTGTCTACAGATATAAAGTCATGGCTATGGCGCAGGTAACACATGTGAGATTAGTGGCTCATGTGCTTGACGGTGCTGGGGTGAATGAGGGGTATAACTATCCTGGGGAGGAGGAGAAGCCTACTGCTGTTCATTTCTGGACTGGAGAGCTGTTCTTACTGGGTAGAAGATGCAAGACTGGGGGGAGGCAGAGAAAGCATGGCTGCCTTATGGGCCTAGGGTTGAGCTATTCCCTCAACTTACTCACTGTTGCTTGCCCAGCGTAATGATGATGTCAGCATGTAGGAGGACTTGTATTTTTGTCCCTCTGTATTATATAGACACTTGTAATGTTTCATTTTATTATCTGCTTTTTTGAATCTGCATTTGTATGTGCATCCCTTAATGTATTTATTTTTGGCTGTCTGTCTCCTTTCCAAAGTCTTTCAGTACTGACCAAGTGTTGTCTTATTCGTCTAGGTACATGGGTTATGGATTGTTGAAGTGTTTACTTGTGTGGGCCTGTGCTGGTGTAGATATTTGGTCACTGTTCTTTGGAATGAGAACTATTTTGTTATCAAAAATTCATACCTGGCATTGTATTCTGCACTGATAAATATTTTCATAAGCATTTGATTTTCTGCTGAAAAGCTGTAGCCTAAGATACTGGAGTTGTACAATCCCACCACATGACAGAATGGGAGATATGTGGCATTAATCTCTTTAGTGAAGCATGCTTTCAGATGATTTTGTTGATAGACTGGGGATGCATAACTCTTTCTATTGTATGAAATACAGTAATGTGACTTTCTCTCTACTTTTTGTGACAAGCTTACATTATGACATAACTCAGTATGACTGTACTTAAAAGAAAGAATGAAAGACCTGCACAGAAGAACTGGAGAACAGATTGACAGTAGCAGGACTCATGTTATTACAATCTTATACAAAGTGCTTCAGTAAAGGTATTTCAAGGATAAAATTATTTCAGGTGTATTAGCAGCAACATATTTCAAGTATTTCATGTAACAGATGCTTCCAGCATGAAATTCCATAAATGTTTCTATAATGAAACAGAGAAGTGATATAACACTATCTTTAAGGCAGTACTGAGTAGAAGGAACACAATAATTATCACTAGTTATTTCACTCATTTTAAAAGACTTCCTTTAAAGATAACAAAGATCTTGATATCAGATACTTTTTGGGTGCAAATAGTCACAATCAGAAAGACAAAAATGAGACCATTCTTCATACAGGATGGTGATTTAAGTCATATTTCCTCAGTTCCACACTTTTCTGTGGTCTGGCTGTTACAATCAATTCAAATAACTCAATAAAAGTTCACTTCCACTACAGGAAGACAGATTTCTAGCCTAAATGTCTTCAGTAAGATCCATTGTTTTTAAAATAGGCTTTTAATTTCTTCCTTTTTCCAATGAATTGGTTATCTGACCCCCTCCTGTCTTTCCTTGATTTTGTGCTCAATAGGTGGGATAATAAAATTCTGAGATGCTTTTTTAGTATTAATTTTATATTCTTTCCCTGTTGCATTCTGCCATTAATGTTTTTTTGATGAATAATGTTTTTATGTTGGTTATTTATTTATTTATTTATGTTCATCAAGGAACTCAAGGCACATCCTTCCCCTCATGTTTACTGTACTAATTGTGTGCTGCTGCAGAACAATTACCTTTCTATAGTCCTTTTTTGTTTGTTTTACATTATTATTATATTGCTCATAAGCCTCTTTTAGTTATGCTGCATTCCACAGGGCCATCTTAGTTCTTGGCTCATCCATGCTACATACCTTAAAATTGTTCAGTTAATTTCCCACTGCCTTTGTTTTTTTTTTGCTTTCAACCAGACTGCATAAAACAGAACCACTTTTGTACATGTTGTAGAGGTAATAGCTTCTAGTATTCAATATTTCATTAGAAAAAAATATTTTTATGTTTTCAGTGGTTATATGCATTCTGCGTATGTGCACCTGTTCAGGTGTTCTGAGAATTATCTAACTGCTGAATATTATTCAGGCTGCATGAATTCTATCTGTCATTGCAATCTGAATCTGATTTTTATTTTATTTTATTTTACATATTTTATTAGGGTAGTACATTAATTACAACTGACCATTTGCAGGTACTACCCGGGACTCACTACCTTCTGGCCCATTTCATCCTGGGTCAGGCTAACAACTGTCATTTACCTTTAAAGGGCAGTTGCCTTGAGTTTACCAGTCACTTTATGGCTATTTATCATTCAAAATCAAGCACTTTTATACTGGCAGCTATAGCAGTAGTGATTTCTGTAGTTCCTGTTTCTTGCTTTCTTTTCTGCTCACAGTGATCCTCAGCAACTCATTTCATATGGACTGCATTTACATACATTTGTACATACATAAGTCTGTATGCATATACGTCTATAAATAAATGGGTCTACTTCAAATCATCGAAGTTTCAGTACATCAAACATCACAACGCCAAAGACTAGGTGATCGAAGTTCTAAAACATAGAACATGAAATTAAAAAAAAAATCAAAAACAAGTCTTTTATGTTTTTTGCAGGGGAGCAAGCCCCACCTGCACTCCCCACACCCCCTACTACTGAAATAAACAAACTATGAGATCGCACTACAGTGAAGAGAATGGCAAATTTAATATTCCATGCTGTACAGCGATCTCCACTCAGAAGGTTCAATGTTTCAGAACTTCGATCATCTGGTCTTCGAAGATGTGATATTCAATGTTCTGAAACTTCGATGATTTGAAGTAGACCCAAATGAACACACACACACACACACACACACACACACACACACACACACACACACACACACACACACACACACACACACACACACACACACACACACACACACACGAGTAAAATAAATAAATGTACATATCCATCCACAAACACTTTTCTCACTTTTTTGCACATGAGGTTGGGGTGTCATTTTAACAGTGACAATCATCTAGAGTCAGGGTTCACATCACCAGGTAGCTATCCCTGCCACAGCTGTTTTTCCCCACCACACACTCACACCTATGGCCGATTTAAAGTGTCCAGTCCATCTACTGCATATCTTTTGGAATACAGGAGGAAACCAGAACACCCAGAGGAAACCCATGCAAACACAGGGAGGACATGCAAAGTCCACACATAAGGCACCCCAGCCAAGAACTGAACCAGATAACTTCTTGCTGTGAGGTGACAACACTATCCACTGCACCACTGTGCCAACCAGGTAAATGTACATATACAAGATAACAATGCTACAGCCCATGATTTTCCATGTTTCATAGTATAAATCTGCTTCTCAGCAGTTCATAGCACAAACATTATTATTATTATGGTGATTTTTTGCATTGCATTTCCCTTTATCTAAGGTGCCTTCAAGGATGAGTCAGTTTAGCTTCAACATGTCAGAGATGCTTAAGATGGTACTCACAGTCATTGTGCTGAAGGTATAAAGGCGATCGGCATAGTTCATGCCTAAGCAGAGTTTATGTGAGATTCATAGAGACCAGCCAGGCTCGGCAGTGACTACTTTCAATCAACGTATGAAAATCAACAGAAAGTGAGAAGCAAATGAGAAGAGCCTCACAATTTTTTATGTCAATAAGCCCTTTTCCTTCCAGTTTGCAATTCATACCTGTTTTTTTTCACATCAGTTCTGTGGACAGAGACATTATAAAAGTTGAAGTTGCACCTTTTTTAACTGCTTTTAAGCTGGTGAAGACCCCTGCTGTAGCTGCTATACCGGCTATTTCTCTGCATGAGCTGTTTGTCTTGAATGAACCACTTGATGGTTAATTGTGCAGCTACAGAAAAAAATGAATTAAAAATATATTTGATAATCAAGAGCTTCTCAATAGATTTAGAGTGGACAAGAATATTGTAAGGGCTTTAGTAAGCTTGCATGGCCCTCAGATAACAACTAAGGGGATGTGTGTGCTTCATATACCCGTGGATATTATGCTATGTATATCTCTTACTAAACTTGCCACTGAGACTTTCCAGAGACAGACTGGGGACATGTTGGGTATCTCACGGGCTTCTGCTTTGAAGATGTTTCAGCCGTTTCTCAACATACTCTCGGGATGTGCAGTTCGGTATATTTATCTGCCAGTGTCATGAAGGACCAAACCAAAACCAAGCATGCTTTCTAGAGGATGGAACATTTCCTTGAGGTGCTTGGTGGGACAGTTCCATTAGGACCACTGTAGAAGCAATACTGAAATAGGAAGGGTTATCATTCCATCAACCCCCAGGTAGTGTATGATCCATACAGCCAAATATCTAGGCAGTACCTGTGAATCTCAAATCTGGCACACTAGATCACTAAACTGCCTCTTTCTGCATGGTAGGATGTCCACGGTCACTTTGTTGGTAAGTAGAAAATTTAACTATATTAATGTAATTAGCTATAGTTTGGAAAATTTATTGCTTGGTACCGAACCATCCTTCACTTGTTATGTTCTTGTCTTTTCTAGGTGATGCAGGTTACCAACTCAAACCATGTCTGATGTATCCAGTTCATAACCCTTTGGGAACTGCTCAGGAAAGGTAAACATCATCCTGTCCCAGACCGTAATTGAGCAAGTGTTTGGCCTGCTGAAAGTCTGTTTCCATTTTCTGGATGAATCTGGGGGTGTCCTTCAGTAAGACTCTGTCACTATTGCATGCAAAAATTTACCACATGTTGCATTCTGCTCCGCATGATCATGTGCCATTCTGGTGGTGAAGTCAACCATGATGGCAGTGCGTCTCATCCTGTAATGCAGGTTCCCATGCAGCATGCTTGTGCATAGTACATAGCTGTACAGACAAAGAGATGGCACCCTATCCATGGATTCATGCCAGTTCAATGCAGGACTCCACGTGGCAGGCTAGTGCATACTACATGTCTGTGCAGACAAAGAGGTGGCACCCTATACACGGATTCATGACAGCTCAATGCAGGACTCCATGTGGCAAGCTTGTGCATACTACATGTCTGTGCAGACAAAGAGGTGGCACCCTATACACGGATTCATGACAGCTCAATGCAGGACTCCATGTGGCAAGCTTGTGCATACTACATGTCTGTGCAGACAAAGAGGTGGCACCCTATCCATGGATTCATAACAGTTCATCGAAGGTAGTTTTGTCAAATGCAAATAAAATGAAAGCAGTTCACTGAAACCATCTTCAGCAAAAATTTAAAGAAATGTTATGCAGGGTGGTAAGTCCCCATGCACCCATGAATTATATATATCACCTCAGAGGTCGCAGAACAGTGGAGAAAAAGACAATCTCCAATATTGATGAAAGTGGTTTTGGCAAACAGTTTTTGTTTTATTTGCATTCACCAAAGCTAACTTTGAGGAGATGACATGCTCCCCTTGTCCACAACTATGGAACATGACATTCAGGTTAGTGTTGCATTTATTACAAAGAACATTAAGAGAAGAATTGATGCATATAGTGCTATGTGTAGGCTATGCTGTGTGGTGTGTGGTCTGTGGGCTATGCTGTGTGGTGTGTGGTCTGTGGGCTATGCTGTGTGGTGTATGGTCTGTGGGCTATGATGTGTGGTGTATGGTATGTGGGCTATGCTGTGTGGTGTATGGTCTGTGGGCTATGCTGTGTGGTGTATGGTCTGTGGGCTATGCTGTGTGGTGTGTGGTCTGTGGACTATGCTGTGTGGTGTATGGTCTGTGGGCTATGATGTGAGGTGTATGGTCTGTGGGCTATGCTGTGTGGTGTATGGTCTGTGGGCTATGCTGTGTGGTGTATGGTCTGTGGGCTATGCTGTGTGGTGTGTAGTCTGTGGGCTATGCTGTGTGGTGTATGGTCTGTGGGCTATGATGTGTGGTGTATGGTCTGTGGGCTATGCTGTGTGGTGTATGGTCTGTGGACTATGCTGTGTGGAGCATGTTTTCATGCCTGGCTGTTCATGTAGATATGTGCAATGAATTGCATTAGCAGGAAGCAAACTGTTGAATATGACAATTTCTATTGAATTGTATCTGGTTAGTTTAGGGGCCTGCAGTGAAATATTCAGGTAATATTTTTCATCATGATATGTACTGCTTATGCAGGTACGTTTATTACTTTAGAATTGCTCAGGGAGGATTTGAGTTAGCAGCTGGAAGAAATTTGTGCATGTAAGCATGTACTACTGCAGTATTCATCCTTGCCATTTACAGGATGTGTTAACTTCCACTGAAAAGGAAAATTATTATCACATTTCTTATGGTATGTTCTACTGTTTCTATATTTTTCAGATGTATAAGAAATAACTTTTTTCTGTATTAAGTTAGTGCACATCAGATTAATTCCATCTGTCATAGACACCAACTCTTGGGTCAAAAGAAGTACTAGCAATCATCACTGGTACACTGCTGAGGGTGAAGTGGCAACCATTTACCTTCTGCTGCTGTAAGTCATAAACCACTATACATCTCAACTGTCCAGATTTTTGCAGAATGTCCAGATTTTTGCCTCATATTTTTGGTCTGTTCCCCATAAAATTTGTGGTTTTCTGACAAATCACTTTGATGATCTGATGACAGAAATCACTAAATAAGGACATACACTTGAGTTGCAAACTTAAAGTCCTTCAGAAAATATATGTTAACACAAACCCTATTACTCTTAACAGCTTTCTAAGTTTATAAGAGCAATGTTTACAATCTGTCCCTATTTTTGGGCCTTTGTCTCCCCATTTTGTCAGGCTTTGTTCATATTTCTTGCACTAAGAGGTTGAGGGATATATACATCCCCCCATGTATAGTAGGCCCTCAGTAATGTTCTGAATTGTAGCTTGATGATCTCCCCTTTGTTATTTTTTAACCTCTTGTCTTATTTTATATAGTATGTCAAACAGATGTTTCTGAATTGTACCTTGTGATATTTTTCAGCAGTACCCTTGTGTACCTTAACTTATAATAGGTCAAATGCATCATAAACCGCATCCCTATGGATAGTGTGGGTGATGGTGTCTGTGATTGTGAGGAAGTGATAGCACAAGCCTGATGCTGACTTCCTGTAGTGATGTAACCAGGTGAATGCAGGTG
>NC_056745.1:1455092498-1455152498 GCF_019279795.1 Protopterus annectens | reverse complement strand
ATGGATGACCACAGCTAGCTATCACTCCTTCAGCAGAGTGGCATGGGAGATGAACCAGCAACTTAATGACATGAATATATGTTCTTCCAGACTGAACTGCTCTAATCATTCCAGCATAAATTAACACTTCTCTGCTTTACAGGTATTTTTTGCAACTATTAAGTCAGTACAACACATCTGAGCTTTGCAAAGCATACTGCAGATTATACTGCTAAGGCAAATAGTTTTTATTTAAACTTAGCAGCCTATAGCAAAATATGCATTGGCTATTTAAAGCAATGCAGCAGTAGGTAATCTTTACCCCAACCCCCACCAGTCTGGTGTCCTTCAGTGTGCAACATTTTCATGTGGAAGACAAAATGAAGAATTTTATAAAGGAAATGAAATAATATCAGTAAATATAAGCATTCATCATTACTATAGCATGTTGTACTGAATGTAGCAAGGCCTACTGTATTTTTATGTAATAATTGCATCCATTGTATCACATCAAAAAAGTGTGTGTTACGCAATGTTTTCAGCAGCTATGCACACAGGTACAGCACAGATAAACAGTTACATATTCTCTTTCTTCTTCTCATAGCTGAGGAGAACATTTTTTACAACAGAGAGCAGTCTAAGTAGAGACTGACAAGGTTAGGCGAAGGTACTTGTGAGCATAAAATATAATATTTTTATTAAATTATTGTAAAGGAGACAGTTGTGCATTCTCTGTTCCATCCTGCACCAGGATGTTTGGCTGCTGGCACAGAGGTTAAGGTTTCAGAATCCTAGCTCCTGTGGTCATGGGTTTGATTCCCTCAACCCTCACTTCCCTACTGTATGACCTTGAGCAAGACACTTAACCAGGCAATGCCTGTGGGTTACCCCTGACAAAGGACTGTGTGTCCAGTAGGTCTACTTGGTTAGCACATAGGATTATTAGTTGTTGTGTCTTTCGGCTTTTCCCAGTTAGGGGTCGCCACAGCGGAACTCCGGTCCGCTAATGATTGGCAGTAGATTTTTACGTGCCGAGTTGCCAGCTCTGATGCACAACCTTCAACGAAGGTACGCCCATTCACGCATGTCTCCGTGCAGAAGACGCTCTAGCTGAGAATCGAACAGGACAACGTCTTACTGTAAGGCGACAATGCTACCGCAGCACCACCACCGCAGTATACATAGGAGTATTAGTATTAAACAAAAAGACTGTAGTGTGTCATTGTTTTAAAGATATTGGCATGTTACACGTAATCAGATCAAAGTCCAGACACTCCTATAACAATAGCAAGCCTTTGCAGCACAGTCAGCAGTACTTCCATTTGACAGCATTATTAATGTGTGTAGTATCATTTTGTGTAGTATATATTTACTGACTTACTAGTTGCTTACTATGTGCTAAGTAGACTCCAGAGAATTTTTCCTTGGGAGGACAACAAATGTTGGAGGTTTGATGGGGAAGAAAGAGCTAATTGGAAACATATTTTCTGGATGTGTAATGAGTTGGCAGACTTTAAAGATTCCCTGCAGACTGCTCAGTCAGAGATACTGGGTGAGCAAATTGTTGTAACTAAGGAAATGATTTTTCTAAGATATGGTACAGAAGCGGAATTGCCTAGTCATAGTAAGGGCTTGCTGAGTCTAATTATGGTGGCTGCCAGACAAGCAATTACTTGAAAATAGTGATCAAAGTCTAAAACAACTGTAGTAGAAGAAGTGAATATAGCAGCAGAGATAAAACAACTGGAATTGGGATCTTTAAAAATTGGTAGGAGCAAATTACATACAAAAAAATGGGAATTGCGGGAACAATACATACAGGTGAGGAATGAGGTTTAAAAAAAAGTAGGACTTGAGCTATTGATGTTTGACTAACAATGATTGGGTAGATTATAAGTGATGTGTTATGCTTGCAAATGGGATTATGTCACATATGGTTTGTGTTCATTTATATAAATGTATGAATGCCCATGTCATAAGTGATAATTTAATAAAGATGGTTCTAGTTTTAAAAAAAATTGCCATAATGCCAAATTGAGTACATTTGTTGTCTGCACTTTCTGCCTCTCTTACCCCTCTACCTCACACACTTTTTAAAATTTATATATGAATTATTTTCCAATAATTGTTCTCTCTCTATATATATATCTGTCTATATATATATATATATATATATATATATATATATATATATATATATATATACACACACACACACACACACACACACACACACATATAGATAGATAGATAGATAGATAGATAGATAGATAGATAGATAGATAGATAGATAGATAGATAGATATATCCCTTTTATGTTCCCTTTTCCACAGGTCCAGCAGAGGCAGCCTGACCTTATGCTTCGCTGGTCACCATTTCCCCCTGCCCAATCAGGGATGTCCTCAGAAGGTTGGGGTAGTGGCTATGGTTTTTCAGGCACCTTGGCATGGTGCAGCAGAGCCAAGAAAAGTGTGAGCTTCAGGACCTAGTGGAGAATGCGGTTGACTGGACAGTGGAGAGCCATCTTCAGCCCAAGCAGCATCTCCTCCCACAGGTGCAAGGCTCACTGACCTGGTCAGCTCCAACCATGGCACACTGGAGGCCTCCACCCCTATGTCATTTGGGGTCTATCACTGCAGGTTCATTAGACAGTAGGAATGTTTGCAATCCTCCAGATCAGGGTGAGAACTGCTCCAACACCTCCTTATCCTCCATCCTTGCCTCAACTACACCTTCTTCCCAATCTCCTTCTCCAACTTCCCTCTTACATAAAAACATTTAAAAATAGAGAGGGTCTATTCTACCCAAACAAAAACATAAGTACCCCCCTTTCCCACCTCCACCAGCACAGCCTTCTCAATATCTTCCTTATTGTCTCATTTGTGTTTTCTTTCTCTTCATTTCCAGATGTCCTGTCTTCCCCTTTTCCAACTCACAAAGTTCTAATCAAGGTGTTCACATAAGGACACCCCTATAGTCACTGCTTAGCTCATTTATCTTTTTTTAAATTTATTATCCATAACTGTGCTGCGTGCCATAGGCCTTAACTTCTTGAGATTAGTTTATGCGGACTTGTACAGCCTTGCACTCATCCCTGAATTCCAAAAATAGCAGAAAGTAATCCAGACTTTACACACATCCCAATTCCAGTTGTTTTATCTCTGCTGCTATATTCACTACTTCTACTACAGTTGTTTTAGACTTTGATCACTAGATTCATTCACACATAACTACAGGACTTTATATATATTTTATAAACTTATAACAAATATAAAGCTTTGTGGATGTTTCTGCACAGAATTTCACTTTGTCATTGTCAGTGCTATTTGCTAGCACTTACTATGTTTGAATAAAGGCCGAGCTGTTTCCGCCAATGAACCTTGTAAAAATACGAACCCTGGGACTATGAATATCACTCTTACTTTCTCAGTTCCTGCAACACACCAGCGAGTAATTTCCAGCTTTTAAACTGTCTTTGTTCTCTTCCAAGTGAATAATTTCTCACTTTCAAGCAAGCCTCTCATTAGTACATGTTCAGATAAACCAACATGGCGGCTATCTGCCATACAACTATCAAGATGGTCAGCTGATCAGGTGCTACAGCATCATATGATAAGGAGGAATGTATAACAACTGACATAATTTCTAAAGTATTTCAAATGCATAAGATTGCATAAATGTGAAGAGATCATATGTGGAGCAGCAAATCTTTAATTGATCACCTGATTCAAGAAACACCAACCACAGCATTAATGTACTTTCCATCCGGAACTGTAAAAGTAAATACAAGCCATCACAATGCATGGGGATGCACACCATAGGAATGTTGTATTGTTTTATATTCTCCTTTGTGGTTAACACTCATTATCACAGTAAGATAGATAAAAACATTAATTGATAGCATTACCCACCCAGTATGACTCCATTGCTAAGATTAATTGACTTACAAATGACAAAATGGAAAGTACGTTGTAAACCAAAGATCTTTATTTTAAGTTTTGACAGCTAGGTCTGCCAGTAAATGTTGGTACATACTTGGAATAAGGTGCAATAATTAAATTAAGGCTGGAAGGACATGCACAACAGCACATTGTATGTTTCTCAAATGAAATAATACTTAATACCATTGTAAGGTCAATGCATTGTTACTGTAATATTTCAGAGCAAATCCAATTGTTTTGAATGAACATGTGTCCATTCAGGTGCAGTTAGTTTAATACGTGATTAATAAGTAAACATCAATTCTAACACTACAAACTATATCCTGCTCACTATACTATCATGAAAAATGGTATTCATATTGTCTGACTGAGCTTTGCTGGCTGCTTGCAATGTCTCAGTCAGAAAAGTGATAATGCTGATAACCACATGCATTTCACCTGTTTACTGATTTGAGCCTGATGTTTGCATGCCAATTGTATTAAAGATGACATTTTTCAAAACGTAATGTTATGCATTCACAGCTTCACATATTCATAGGTATTTACTAGAAAATCAGTATACAAACTATTAAAAGTCTAGCCAATAAATTATATTCAAGAGTTCCATCCAGCCTCAAGGAGGGAAACACAAGATAGGTTGGGGAGAATTTGAGGATGCTCATACAAATATCTCAGTTTACCTTGAAGGGGGAAGGGTGCTACTCTGCTTGACTTGTAATGGAAGTTTATTCCAGAGGTGGGGGATATGTTCATAGGTTCATAGGTGTGTACTAGGCTAATGGCCCTGGGGCCTTTACAAGCCTAGCCCATAGAAGTGTCCTGGCATTGTGCCTCCCGTCGTTAGTTCCCAGTGCCTCTATCAAATAGAGCCACTGGAGTGATCCCCGGGGTGAACTTTCTATTTCCCATCCACTCATCAAGATTTCTCTTGAAGAGGGCTAGTGAGGTGCTCTGCTTGACATGTATGGGAAGTCTATTCCATAGCATGGACAATCTCTGGGTTATGAACCTGTCCCTCCAGCATGTTCTGTTGATTGTGGTAATGAGGTTGAGGTCTCTGGAGCGTGTGGTGTGGAGGGATTGGGATTTCTTTAGATGTAGCATTTCTAACAGAGCTGGGTCAGACATGGCTTTGTAAGTCAAGCAGAGATCGCCTCTTAGTGGACAATATGAGACAGAGAATAGCTGGAGTTTTTTTAGTCTGTCCATGTAGGACATGTGTTTAAGACCTAGGATCCTCTTTGTGAGGTACTTTTGTGGCCTATGCAGCTGTTGCAGGTATCTAGTGAGGTACATGGGGCATTATACTCTATGACTGGTCTAATGGGGAAGAGTAGAGAGAAATGATGACCTCTTTCTTCCTGGATGTAAAACCCTTGGTAATGAGATGTGCCACATAGAAGGACTTTCTGACTACAGTGGTAATGTGGTGGTCAAAGGAGAGGTTGCTGTGAACCTTCATCCCCAGATCTCTTATAATGCCTTCAGTGTTCAGTAGGCTCCCATCGATGTGGTAATTTGTGGGAACTGAGTTTTTACCAAAGGGGATGAAGGTGCATTTTTTTAGCATTAAGCTTAAGGCCATGGTTTTGACACCAGTCATTGGTCTCAGTGAGGCCTTTCTGTCGGATGTCTGCATCACTTGTGGCGTTAATAATGGCTCCCAGCTTGCAGTCGTCTGCGAATTTGGTCAGCCAGAGTCCCTCTGTGTTGGCCTGGACTACTGAGAAGTATATGCTAAACAGGAGAGGACCCAGGACCGATTTGGGGGGGGGTGGGACGAAGTCCCCCACTTGATTTGGGATTTAAAGTTTTTTTTATGCGGCCAAGGGAAGTGTTTCCCTGGGTTAAATTGTCGATTCAAGAGTTTTAGGTTTCGATATTACAAGATCGAACTTTAGTTATTCGATTAACTAAAGTTTTGATCTTGTGATACAGACCCTATCCTGGTAGTGCAGGAGTGCTTTCTGCTGCTTTAAACTAGGTCTCCGTGTCGATGTTCTCCATTTTGAGAAGTGCTTCGAGCGAGTGCATCTTGAGATTTAGACTTCTAGCAATGAACAGCATGACCCTCAGATTGCTTTATTTATAGCTGTTACAGTAGTAATTTGGTCTTTGGAACTCTGCCTAAAAAAGGCACTATAGGGGTGGCAAGAGCCTTAGCCAGTACCCGGAAACCCAGGGGAGACAGATGCAGACCATCTCCGTCAAAGCATTAAGGTACGTCAGTCATGTAATCCCAAGCAGATAGATACTGAATCCCCTTAAAATGACACCAGAAACTTAGCCAATTGTTGAAGTCAATCATTTTTTGTTTGTTCTGTGGTATCATTCTGAGGGATGGCAGGATGCTGCTCAGGGCTGGGGTCATACCTGCCTGGGATACATAATCTGAGATCTCCACCATGTCTCTTTTCATGTAGTCCAGGGAGGTGCGTCTCAGGTCATTCACACCCACATGGACAATGACAGAGCCATACGTGTACTTGTTGTGGAGTGACCTGAGTGCGTGTGTTATGTGTCATATTCTGTTAAAATATGAATCTGTCATGCCAGCTTACCTTATTTATCTGTTAATGAAGGTTTAGTTCCTTTAACTGGGTATTTGAAGAACCATTTGTTCTTCAAAGGAATAGGATGTCAAGGAGAGTCAGATCTTTCATGGCTTGAAAAGCTTGATCCTGGTCCTTATGGACAAGCCTATATAGGAATGAGTGTAGAGGCAGAGGGGCCAGTCTATCTGGATAACTGAGGGTTTTGAGGGAATTGACCTTTCTTAGTTAGGAATCTTTGAGGTCTGTCACGTTGAGGGATAGAATACAGATGAAAAGGGATATTATGTTCAATAATGGGTCTGATAGGACATAAAAGAGAAACAGTGCTTCTTCAGCTTTAGAGAAGAGTCCTGGAAATTAGATACAAGCCCCTTAAAGTGGTGTCTGATTGGAGGCAAGTGTCACTGATATGGTGTAATTAGAAAAGTTTTGTTTGCCAAAATAAACTGAATAGAGACCATTGTCTTTGGGTCATTTGTTAACATACTGTAATCAGTGTTGAAGCAATTTGAGACAGTGGAAGACTGAACTACAACAGCCAATTTAGAATCATCTGGAAACATAGATAAATATAGGCCAGGAGTCTTGGGCCAACACTAAGCGGTACACCACTGGTATTCTTTTTCCCTTCAGAAGTGAGTCCTTTGAGTATAATCACATGGGTTCTGTCAAGTAAACAGTTTGTATATTCAACATACAACATAAGGAATTATATTCAGATTTACATATTTGTTAATAATGTCTGAATGGAGCATAGTTTCAAAGGCCTTGGTCAGGTCCATATGTGCTGCATGTAATGTGTAACTGCTATTGATTACTTCAGTATTTCTTACAAAGAATTTAACAAAGTTAAACAAGCAAGGTCTCCATTTTTACAAAGTCGAATTGATTAAGATCTAAGTTTCATAGATTTTCATAGTCTAGATTAAAGAATTCTGAGACAACACATTCAGCAGCTTTGCATGTGAAGTTAGTGAAGTCCGCAGTTGGGTCACCCATGTGCAACATTATTACAAAGGCTGATTTCCTGCTTCACAAATGTAAAGAGCTTCAGATTAAAGAGGTTAAGGGGGGTGGGGTTCAGACAGGCCATTATCATAGCCCATAAATAAGATGTTCTTATCCTTTGACAGTCCTGAGAGGACTTGTTGCTTGGTAATTAAAGGGGGTGGTTGAGACTGTGGAACTGTTCAATAGCTACAACTGTTCTTCTTTTTCTTTTCACTTTTCTCGGTTAGGTGTCACCACAGCGGATCATCTGTCCACTCATGATTGGCAGTGAAGTTTTACAGTGTCGAGTTGCCAGCCCGGCGTCCAACCTTCCACAGAAGGCACACACGCACACACTCACACCTAAGGCCAATTTAGAGTGTCCAATCCACCTACTGCATGTTTTTGGGATGTGGGAGGACACTGGAGCACCCAGAGGAAACCCACTTGACCACAGGGAGGACATGCAGACTCTGCACAGAAGGCACCCCAGCCGAGAATTGAACCAGAGAACCTCTTGCTGTGAGGGGGCAATGCTAACCGCTGCACCACCGTGGCCACCATTCAATAGCTACAACTGTTGAAAAAGTAAAATTTACACTACATTTGTCAAGCAGGACATTCATTTCCTTTGGATATTACTACTGAGGACTTGCTTTAAACATTGCTGGCCATTGGTTCTTTACTTCCTGTCATGGTTAAACAAATATTTGCATATTTTTCTCATGGTGACATTTTTAAGTTCATGTTCAGTTTTGAGCTTTCTAATGAATTCCTTAAGCTAGCTACTAGTTTGCTTAAATGTGTTTGTAAGATTGGTAGACTAATACATCTTATATATAGAAATGGACAAATATTTCAGGTATGGCAACAATGCCCTTTCAGACTGTCAATATAAAAAACAATCATTCCCATAACAAGTGTCCAAGCTGTTCTTCAAATATCAAAACTTGTGCTTGCTTTAATCCAGTAAAAGCAATAAATAATTTATTTTTCTTGTTATACAATTTGTACATATGGGTATTCCACCAAATAGGTTTGTTTTTAAATTTCTTATTGTATTAGGTGCATATAGTGACTGCCTTGTCAATGCATTTTTTTCCAGTGGAAGTAGAAGTCAGGGCTTTAATAATGGTACCCATTGGAAGAGGGCTAAAGAGGAATTTATTTAGGGCATCAAGCAACTGAAGAAGGGTTGTTTTTGAGACGTCCCTGAAAACAGAGGTATGGGTTAAGGGATCCAGGACGTTTGCTCGAATGAGCAAACGTCCGAATCCATAACCACTGAACACACTTTAATGAAAGCGCTTTTATCGAATAAGCGCTTTTGTTAAAGCTTGTTACTTAAAAAAAAAACAACCCCCCCCCCACTACATTAACGTTTTTAGAAAAGAGGCTTCGCCCCCCTGCACTCCCCATGTGGGGGCTGTACCCCCCCCACACCCCTACTTTAATATTCTCCCTCCAAGACCGCACTACAGTAGGGAAAAGGGAATTCTCCCTTATCCGCACAGTAGAACGGCCTCTGCAACAGGCATACTTAAGTGAAAGTGCTTCTTCGGTGACAAGCACTTTCACGTAAGTATGCCCGGCTATTTGGGTTTTGGACTTTTGCTCATTTGAGCAAACATCCTAGACCCGGGTTAAGAGATTACTGATGTTTTCAAATGAAAATATCACTGATTTATGGTCTGACAATGAGGAAAATTCTAGACATTGAAATGTGCAAGAAGTGGCCATATTTGTGAGGTAAAGATCAAGGGTATGTATTCCACTAGTAGGATGGTTAACTATACGCACAATGAAGTTAGTATTTATAATGTCAAGGACATCTAAATCATGTAACCCACTGGCAGTGTAAGTCAACAAGTCTAGTGATTTATAGTTGGAGCCTCAAAGTAGAAAGCAGTTGGGTTTAATGGGGTTTTTGGCTAAGGTGTGAAGACACCTGTGATGCTCAGAAGGGGGTATAGAAAGTATTCTATAGCTATGAAGTACAGGTAATCTTGTTTGGATTGACTTGAACATTTAGGAGCTCATATGTGGTGTCCCAAGGAATCTGGAGTGAGATGATGATGATATTCTTGACAAATAGTGATCCCCCCTCACAATTGACAGTACGTCTGAAAACATGATGGGCATTAAATCCTGGAAAAGGGGGAATGTTATCATTGCTCTGAAACCCTGTTAGTGTAACCTCACAAATTGGAAGGTGCTCAAGTTGCAGGACAGACTCAAATTCACAGTTTTTATTTTGTTAAGACTCCTTAGCAAAGCTGCTTTAATGTGCTCCAAATTTGGATGTACTGGGTTAGTACAACCAGTAGGCACACTCTGCCTAATCAAGGCAGTACAGGGCAGCAAAGGTTTTAGCCATAATGCAAAAACCTTGGTATTAGAGATACAGGCCATCCCTGGCAAAGGAGGAAGGCTTGTCAGCTATCTCATCCCAAGCTGCCAATACAATGGATCCCTAGAATGACAGCAGCTACATAGCCAATAATTAAAACCAACTATCTTGTCTTTGAATCTCACCAGCATTCTGGTTGATGGTAAGTAAACATGACACTCAGCACCTGCATGTTTTCTGACTGAAATACACACATAGCAAGTTTAACCATGGCCTTTGTTACGTCCTTCTGCTCAGATTGCCTAAGGTCATTCACTTCCATGTAAATGACCTCATTTGCCAGTATGGAGAGATCTAAGAGATCTAAGAGCCCTTATTATGTCCTGAATCCTGGTTCTAGAAAAGCAGTTAACTGTCATCCCATTCTAATTGATCCAGCTGAGGATTGTGTCCATATGCCTGACAATTGAGTCGCCTAGTACTAAAACATTATTGTGGGTACATGCGGTCTCAGTGGGCCTTAAGCACTTGCCATCTGCATCTTTGTGACTTTTAGATGTACATGTACTGGCTATGGGTATGAATTGTGACGGTGGATGCTTTGCTGTGTGAACTAATAGCATAGCTTTCTTATTCCTTATACTATAAGGTTTAGGCAGTGTTCTCTTAACAAACACAGTATATATTGATGTAGAGGGAGATGTTCTGTGTTGCAATTGTGTGTTTGCTGTGCTTACTAAATGTGTTCTTATATGAGACAGTAGCCTCCAAGGTCAATAAATACTTACACCTCTCATGTATCGAATCATTATGAAGGAGCCATTAAGAGATGTCAGTAAGCATGAAACATTTGCTATACTGTTCAAAACCTGTCAGGCTTTCTACAGAAGGGGCAAGTGCTGACTACAACTCCATAATAACCAGCACAGATAAAGGGATAGGAGAAAATTGGATAGCTTAATGATGTGTCAATAATATGAAGTTATTAAATGCAAATATGTACTTAAAACATAGTCCTAATACTGCCTGAAACTATCTGTAGGCTGTTAAATAATATATTACTCATTCTGATTCTATGTAAATCTAGTATGGCTAGGTTGTGGGGTCTATATTAAAATGCTTATTTATCGACCCCATGTAAGCGAATAAAACACTCGGAACAGTGATTTTTTTCCCCAAGGAAAAAAATCGCTGTTCCACAAAAAATGAATAAATAAATAAAAACTTCAAAACTTTACATAAAGTGGGGGGCTTCACCCCCCACCCCCCTACTTAAATATACCAACTCCGAGATTGCACTACAGTGAGGAAAATGGCAAAGTAACGGAGGAGACCAAGCGATTTCTTTCCCAGGGAAAGAAATCAACTTATGCACCATTTTGCTAATTTGCTGTTTTGTGCTTTCAAGTTTGATCAAGACACATTTGAAGGATTGCGCCTTCGATTATATAATAGGAACTCTAGGTTGTGATTTAAAAATGGCCTTAATTGTTAAGTTAACCTGTTATTAAAGTAAAAAAAAAAAAAGAAAAGAAACATGTACATACATGCATCCTAGACAAAGCACACATAACAAATACCCTCATTAGCCCCAAATGCACTCTTTCAAAACAACACACACATAAACACATAGAGACACATCTCATGGAGCCTCTATCTCTAAGCCCATAAGGCAAGCCACTGCACAATCCAACATCCTGGTCATTGAAGACTCCATCATGAGACACATGGATGTCCCTCTCACCAGGCTGAGTAAGGAGAAAGTCATAGTCAGTTGCTTATCAGGGGCTAGGATCCACCACATTACACGCACACTCATGTCATTGGACCACAAGTACCAGTATGACTCATTCATAGTCTATGTGGGAGTAAATGAGTTGAGATATACCTCTCTAGACTATCTTAAGAGATACTTCATGGAGTTCTTTGAATATTTGTCTCAGGCAGTTACGAGCCTAGCATTGAGCAGCATTTTACCTTCTCCAAGGATGATGCCACAGTACGAACAAAAAATGATTGACTTTAATAACTAGCTTAGTTTCTGGTGTCATTCTAAGGGTGTGCAATATTTGTCAGCTTGGAAGGAGATGGTCAACAGAACATGCTGCATTGTCAGGGATGGTCTGCACTTCTCCCCTCTAGGCTTTCGAATATTAGCTAAAATATTATCTTCCCCCATAGTGCCTTTTTTAGACAATGCCAAAGTGAAATTACTTCCAACACAGAAAATCAAAACCAAGAAAATCTAAAGGTATTACTGCTCAGTGCTAGGAGTCTAAACAAATAACGTCATTCCCTAGAAGCTTTCTTCACCCTAGAGAATGCTGATGTCTGTGCAGTCACTGAGACACGGTTTAAAGCTGTAAAGAGCACATCAACAGTGCAAAGTGATAAGGCCTTTCACACATTTAGACCAACTACTACACAGACAGGTACTAAAGGTGGAGGTGTCTCTATTTAATTCAAAAATAAGTACACCTCAAGGCTGGTCAAACAGGACAATGCACTTGAGCTGTTCCATGTCCAAATCACCATAGGCAAAATCCAATATCACTTCCTTGCCAGCTATAAGCTCCCCCTCTATGACCAAGGAAACCCGTACCATGTATCTAAACTTATTAGAAACACTAACCATTCAACCCAATACCATATTCATGGGTGACTTTAATTACCCCACTATTAACTGGGAATCATAAATGACACCAAACGTACAGGCACAGAGATACCTGGATTTTGTAAACACAAACTCTCTGAGACTGATAGTCAATACAACAATCAGGGGTGCAACCATACTGGATCTGGTCCTTACTAATATGGGAGAGTGCTGCATACCCCCTACTGTAATGCCTTTTCTGGTAAGGTCAGAACACAAAATGGTCTCCTTTGAAGTGAAAATATAACCTGGACCCCGAGCTAAACCTGGAATATTCAGGAACTACTCTAAGGCTAACCTCCTGCTATTATGTGATAACCTGGCAACATTCTAATCCTCCATAAACCCTGAGAACACTGCTGCCTATGCAGAACTGTTCACAGAAACCCTGTACAAGCATGTCAATAGCTGCACAGAGGCACCTGTACCCACCAGGAAGATGTAGAGAACTAACTCAAAACACAAGCCCCCTGATGAAATAATAAAATTAATTGGCCATATAACAGAAGGAAGAAAATCATGGCAAAAGGAGGTGCCGCACCCAGCAGAATAAAAGCACTCTCATCAAACTAAACAAACATCTTAGAGGACAAATAAAGTCTACCAAAGCCAAATTTGAGTTGAATTTGGCCTCCCAGGCAAAGGACAACCACAAGGCATTCTTTAGCTATGTCCACAACCTTAAAGGCAATATACAATTGTGTGCAGAGCTCATTGTATATGGAGCTACCTATACAGAGCCAGAAGATATAGCAAAACTCCTGGCCCATAAATTCAGCTCCAACTTTACTCCTCTCTCCCCCTCAACCTTCCCTCAAGAAATACTTCAAATCTAATGCCCCCTGCTAGGGAACAGGTCTTTAATGCTCTCTCTAAGGCCAAGAACACTGCATCACTGGGCCAAGACAATATTCCAGGATGCCTTCTAAATAGCATGAAACATGACCTATCAGGGCCTCATGAATGCAGAACAGCTACAGTCATCCTTCTGCACAAAGGTGGGCCATCTACAAACCCTGGACACTGCAGACTCATAAGTCTCACTAGTCTTATATGCAAAGCCATGGAAAGAATTATCATGGAAATTATGAATAATGATATAGTGAACCTCCAGAGACTAGACTCAACCCAGTCTGGTTTCATCAAGGGCAAGTCATGCCTACTCAGCCTGGTGGACCTCTATGAGAAGGTCACTAAAACAATGGATAAGGGCAAAATGGTTTACAATGCCTACCTTGACCTGGCCAAGGCATTTGACACAATACCCCACTCAGGCATTATTAACAAACTCAAGAGGTTAGGTACAGACACATATGTTACCTGGCGGATAGCCAAGTGGCTTACAGACAGGACCCAGGAAGTTAGAATTGGAGAGTCCACCTTTGCAAAGAGGCCACTCACAAGTGGCGTCCGTCAGGGATCAGTTCTGGGACCACTACTTTTTGGCATTTACTTCTCAGAAGTCAAGGCCAATGTCAGTGGTCTCTGGCTGACTAAACTTGCAGATGACTGCAAATTAGGAGCTATCATTGAATCCCACACTGACACAAATGTTCTCCTGGAGGTCTGACACAGACAGACAACTGATGTCCGCGCCATGCCAAGAAATGCATAATAATTTCCTTCAGGAAGTCATCCACCCAGGTAAATATCATATTGACAACACACCCCTTAGAGCTGACCTAGCAGTCAGGGACTTAGGGACACACATAGATAGTAATCTAGCCTTTGCCCATCACGTGTCTATATTAGTGACAAAATCACTCTATGTTGCATAACTTATAAACAAAGCTATGGCATCTAAGTCCAAGGAAGTCATTGTTCCACTGTATTCAGCATTCATCAGACCTATTATTGAGTACAATGCCCCCATTGCAATGTACCTAATGAGACATATCCAACAATTGGAATGTCCACACTAAAAAAATTCAGGGCTTAAATAAAATGTCCTATGCAGGCAGTATCTAGGCTCTGTCCCTTATTCTGTCTCCTACAGGCTTTTGAGGGGAGATCTATGATTGACATAAAAGGCATTCACAGACCCCACTCTGATGGACCTCCTGCATATCTGCAAAACAAACAGCACTAGAATTACCCATTCTAAAGACTTAAACCTTGCCTGTGATATAAATAGGACCTGCTGGAGAGACAAGTATGTATTCCAGAGATTACCCCGTCTCTGGAACAGGCTTCCCATCCATGTGAAGCAGGGTTCCTCCCTAAGCCAATTCAAGTACAACCTTGACAATTGGATGGGAAACAGGAAATGCATCCCTGGTTTGGCAGCTATGTCTCTAATGGACACAGACAACCTGTAAATGGTTCATCTCCCAGGTGCTAGCGTGTAAATGTTTCATCTCCCAAGCCTCTGCTTACACTTATCAAGGGTATCACAACTTGTCAAAGATTTGGGATGCATGGCTAGGCTTAAAAAAGCCCTTATGGTCATTAGCCAGGTAAACACCTATGAACCTATGATCCTATGAACATAGGATGGATGAAACAGAAATGAGAGCTAGATCATGTTAAGTTAAGGCACTCCCAAAATCTGATTTTTATTTTAGGTGGTGCACTAAACAGAATATTTTTTCACAAAGACCTAAGGACCTCTTAAAAAAATCTTCTGCACCAATACTTAGATTCTGCTTGTAATTACAACCTATTAACATTAATATAGATACTGTAATTTCAGCATGGAATGACAAGCAACTGCTTTGACTAAATGTTTTCTGATATCTCTACAGAACTTGTCCTTAGAATTTCTGTCAGACAGACCACGCATTGTTGTTTTTATTTAGACTAAACATTGTTCAAGGTAAGCACTGCAAATGTAGTAGTTTTTAAGCAAAATATATAGCATTTCACTTCATTTCAGAGACATTGTTATAGTCCATTTAAGATATTTAGTCCAAAAATAGTGGTAACGTTTTTCCTTCTCTTTAATAGATACTATACGGCTAGAGTACAGATATTATTCCAAAACCATATTTGACCATCAGGGGCTAAGCAGGCAAAAGCATAATTTATTTTCTGTTGCTAGACATTTAAATTATGGATAAGATAACATGAAACATTCTAAGGTGCAGAAAGCGATTTAACAAGAAGTTGGATTTATTTTTATGAAGTGTGGAAAAGCAGTTTCTTAACCAATAAGTAATCAGAGAAAAATATCCTTCTAAATGCAATGTTTATTCTACTACAACAAAATGCCTATCTTTTGTGAACATTTCCAGTTTCCTAATCTATAAAATATCAACAGGTCAGCAGCCTCTTGGTGGTTAAATGAAACTGCCTTCTCTATTCCTCCTTCTTGCAGATCACTACTTCTTTCCTGCTGTTTGACACAGAAAGGTTCAAATAAGAAACTTGCACCTGGCAGAAAATAATACAGGACTGCACTCCAATGGGATTACCTCCCTAAAGACTCTGGGCAGGAAATACATTTATTTTTATAAACAGAACTAAAGCTGTAACACAAAAGATAGCCATAGGGATGCTTACCTAGTCTCCAGAGACTACTGTTTACAAATGTATAACTACAACGATGTTAAATTAACCCCCTTGTAGCTATATCCAGACAAGTAAAAGTAACCTTTTATTTTCAGCTTTCAGAATTAAATACTAATTGCTACTGACAATGTAAGAATACAGACACTGGTCTGGCAAACCATGAAGAGATTAATGCAATCTTATATTACACACCTCTCCAGCTGATGATAGTATGTAGAGTATTTCAGCAGATGTATTAAATGAAGAAAAGAAAAAAATATTTAAGATACTGCCTTAGAAATCAAACTTACAACACAGCCATAGTTGTATGCTATGTCTGCCTTCCCAACATATACAATGTCCTTAAGTTTGATTTTATTTTACTATAGCATTATATTTCTTTGAAAAAAAATGTAACTTGAGTAGTCAGATACAATTAATTTCTTCTAGACAGCTAATAATCATTTATTTTTTTTTAATAACCAGTTTTAAATAATGAATGAGTGCTGATAACAGTACACACATTAGCTTCAGTGAAATGATTTGCCACTCTTCACTGTCGTTTTATAAAGCAGATCACCAATTTAATAATGGCATGAATAATACTAATGCTTTTACACAGGTAAGCATGATTGCTACATGCAGATGCAAACCTTGAAACATTCTTTAAAAAACTGTTAGGCTAGTAATGTCAAAAAGAAATAATTGGTGGAAATCTCTTTGTTTTTGCAGTCTAATTTTGACCGAATGCATGAAAATGCCCCGTTCTGTCCTGATCAGTATATATACCTAATGGCAAATAGGTAACATTCATTACACACAGCTCTTTCTTTTTTTTTTTTAGTCAGATTAGGACTGCAGGCATACCTCTCAACCTGTTAGAGCAAGAAATCTGGACAAAGACATAAATAATGGGGCAACAAAGGCCCAGAAATAGGGACAATTTTTAAATATTGCTCTTACAAACCCAGAAAGTTGATATAATAAGAAGTTTTGCATTAGCATGGATTTTCCTAAGGGAATGAAGTCTGAAACTCAAATGTTTGCCATTACTACTATGATTTCAGTCTTTAATAATTTGTCATTGATTTCCCAGAAAACCACAATTTTATGAAAAATGGCCCAAAAATATAAGGCAAAAATCTGGACATTCTGCAAAAATCTGTCCAGTTAAGAGGTATGGGCCGTGTTATCTGGCTGTGCTGCTTCAGATAAAATGTATTGCAAATTCAAGGACCATAACTACAATTTGTAGAACTCAGAGAATTTAAAAGTGATTATGGAGGAGTAAATCTGAAACTGCTATATCTTTGCATATTCTCTCTGCTCAGGGAGTGAACTATTACCACATGCCAAGGTGGGTAGATAGTCACACAGGTAATTGGCTTTGGGCAAGGGGCTATGAATTATTTGGTGTCCATGATAGTAACTCGTCTACAATATTCTTTGTATCAGTTTTGTCTTCTACTTTTCCAAGTTCTACAATGAGCTCTGCAGACTCCATATCTGGATACTCATCAACAGTCTTGTTCTTAATTTGGATTTGACATGAGAAGCTGTAGTCATCCATTAATAACAATCCTCTTCTGTTCATCATATCATAAAAGCATATGAGGTACAGACGTTTGGAGTTTGTTGGGTTTTATACATGCATACACCATATGTTCAGATGTTTGCATAGTCTGTCACATGATACAAACAATGGCAGAAATGCACAGTCTGCTGTCTCTGTAACGTAAGCTTAGTGGAGTGATATATAGACAGTGCTATGGCAAAAGCTCCTCTGCATATATAATTTTCCTAAATATTATTTGACCAAGAACATTAAATTCAGACTCCTGTATATAAGCCTTTAGCCAAGTTTCTAATACTGTAATGTATGTGTGAAATGATTTTCACTAGCTAACACTGCAATTTAGGAATTTTGTAGCAAAAGCTTCTGGTATTTATGTGAAGTAATTTAAGCCTTTTCTTTATTCAAAATAACAACAGTGTCTTTGGGCCTTACTACTTTCCAAGGCTCTGCTCCTGGGTTACTTGCAATGTTTCTTAAATATAGTAGTTCTGTCATATGAAGGTGGAATAGACTGCTAGTATCAGAATAACAACAGGATATCTACACATAAAACAAATATTAGCATGAAATAAGACAGATTTCAAGGAGCAGTTTTCATTGTTTTTGGCTTCATTATTTATATGATTAAATCTGATATAGCAGAAACAGTTTCCCATAGATTCCATTTTTATGTTTTGTTGTAAATACATGCCAACACCCAGCCAAACAGAGCACAACACCATCCAATTTGACCCCAAGAACATTTCAAACATACATACTAGCTAAGAAATTTAACTAAAACTTCTCCCATCTGTCCCCTGCCTGGTTTGTCTCTAACAACATCCATTTAGCACCTCCACCTACAATTACCTTGGAATAAGTACTAAAAGACATTCCCAAAAAGTAGACACTAGCTGGGTGCAGACAACATACTGAGTTGTGTCCTTACTAGTATGAAACGCTGTCTCACACATGCCACTGTAAGGCTATTCTGACTCTTCCTTCCCATTGGTTGTATACTTGAAATTTGGAGAACAACTGCTATTCTCCCCTTCGAGAGGGGTGGCACAACAACTGACCATGGGAACTGTAGACCAATTAGCCTTACCAGCCTCATTTGTAAAGTAATAAAGAATATTATTAAGGAATTAATAAAAAAGGAGTATGTTCAGCTTCTTATTCTCTTACTCAAATCAGTTTGGCTTTGTGACAGGCAGATTATGCATACTTAGCTTCGTTGAATATTTTGAAAGAATCACATAAACATTGGATGAAGGCAGATTCATAAGCACTGCCTACTAAACCTTAGTTAAGGCTTTCATCACAGTTCCAAAGTCTACAATTATTGATAAACCAATCCAGCTAAATAGAGACTCTTATGTAACTCACTGGATTGCAAACTGGTTAATATACAGAATCTATTCAATAAGATGGCTGGTCACAAGCATTACCCAAAAAGGCTCAGTGCTGCCCCCTAGGGCTCTGTTCTGAGAACTCTACAGTATATACATTTCTGACATCTAAGCTAATATCATGGGTCTCTGACTGAAAAATTTTGGTAATGTCTACAAACTTGGGTCTGTCATCAACACCGCAGATGATATCCATGTAATTCAAAAGGGACTTACCTGCACAAATTCATGGTATCAAGACTATGGGCAAATTTTAATGCAAACAAAATGTAGTATTGTAATCTTTAGAAAACAAGAATACCCCTAGACATACCACGTAACTCATACCTTTACCAAAACAGATACTGACATTAGAGACCTGTTCAAGAGCATGGACAATGAACTCTACTTTGATAGCCACGTATCAACTGTTATTAGGAAATCCTGTCACCTAGCCCAAGTAATTACGAAAAGCATATCTACCATGTCCAAGCATGTTATTTTCCCAATCTAGTCTTCTGTTATCAGGCCCACAATAGAATATAATGAGATTTTTAGCATATGGTCCAACTAACAAATAATAATAAAAAAGTTATATCACTGTATCCTGTCTCTTGCAGGCTTCTATATGGTGATCTCTGTCTGGACCATGGCTGCAAATGACTCTGTCTTGCTTGACTTTTTACATGTTCATAAAGAAAAAGAACACTAATCTGTCTACCTACTTAATTGAATAAACTACTTGAAACTTCAACAAGGTGTCTTTATTCCTCCTACAGAGAGAGTATCAGAGAGAGAGTCTCCTAGATCTGCTAGCTAAAGTGGTTTTATCTGGACTAATCCTTTGTACTCTGTTTCTTGTTAGTCCTGTCCCCCTCTGGACACAGGTGGTATATCAGACCTGAGTCAAACTTTCCGGATACCTTTGATTTTTTTTTACATGTTCATACAACTAAAAACCCCACAGATGTTCACTGCAGGAAACAGAACTTACACCATAATATAAACAAGACCTGTTGACAGGATACCTTACCTTTTGAATACGCTCAAATTTTATATGAAAGATAAATGGATGAGTAAACATGAATTCATCCTGGGTCTAACCCTTCAGTTCCTTATGGATAGGGAAAGTAGTCACACTGCAGTGGCTAAGATCTTAATGGTCTTCTAAATAAATTTACTGATTTATACCTATAAACCAATGAATAATTGAATGGTATTAAACAAACACTCCTAATATATAACCTAGAATATTGGACCATATATTTGGTGGATGAATGAAAGTACAATTTTGCAAAATCTTACCATAACGGTAGATGTCCTTGCCTTCACCACTGCAGTATTCATTACCAAGCCCACAGTTTGGCCAGCTTATCAAAGTCTACCATTGCTTTAAGGTATGCTGAACATCACCTACACACTCCTTGTGTAGCGTAGGGCATAAATGTGACTTTCAGGTGTACCATCCTCAGAACCAATTGCCCCAGTAGTAACAGCAGTCCAAGGAAAACCAGGGAGAACCTGCACATCCAGGAAGGAAAAAAGACTAGGGGGGGTGAAGGGAGGGAGTGAATACTGCAGCAGTGAAGGCAAAAACATCTACCATTATGGTAAGATTTTACACAACTGTACCATGTCCTTACATTCATTGCTGCAGTGTTCCTTACTCATGAGTGCAAAAGCTCAAGAAGAAACCTGGGAGGAGGAAGCAGCAGAGCCTCCAAGAAGCCTTGAAGAATGGCAGCAGTAAAACCAGGTGTAGCTCTGGAGATACCATCCGACTGTAATGTTTGGTAAAGGTATGCAGAAAAGTCCAGGTAGCAGCTTCAAGAAAAGAATTAGTGTCCAAGCCCTTGAAAAAAGCACCAGAAGAAGCCGCAGCTCTAGTAGAATGAGCCTTTACAGAAGAAGGAAAGCTCTCGCCATGAAAAGTGTAACAAAAGGAATAGTCTTTTAAATTCAAGAGGAAATAATTTGCTTGGAAACAGCCAAACCTAAAGGTCAAGGGTGAAATGAAACAAACAACTGGTCAGATTTTTTGATAGCTTTAGTTTTATCCAAATAAAATCTGAGCTGTCTATGTACATCTAAGGTATGTAGCACCCTCTCACTGACAGATTGCAAACAGGGGAAAAAAGTAGGCAAATGAATAGACTGATTAAGTGACAACTCATTAACCACCTTGGGCATGAAAGAAGGATTAGTACGCAAGGACACCCTGTCCTCATGAAATATCAAAAAAGGTGGACAAGCCTTAAGGGCTTTCAACTCAGACACCCATCTGGCAGAAGTAAGAGCTAACAAAAGAACAGTCTTCCAAGAACAATGTTGCAAGGAAGCTAAAACAGCAGGATCAAAAAGAACCTGAGTCAATTTTTCCAGAATAAAATTAAGATCCCAGGGAGGAGGAATAGGCTTCCTGGGGGGGTCTAATATTAAGGATGCCTTTAAGAAACTGCTTAGCCTCAAATCTAGAAGCTAATGGAGGAGTTAAAGGCAGACAAGCAGAAAAAGCTGATAAGTGGGCCTTAATAGAAGAACAGGCCAAACCAGCATTAATCAATTCACACAAATAAGAGAAAACCAAAGGAACATCCACAGAAAGTGGGTCCAGGTCATAAGAAAGACACCAAATAGAAAACCTCTTTCATTTAGATAAGTGGTATTTCCTAGTAATAGATTTCCTGGCCTCCTGCAGGACCTGCAGCACATCCTCAGAAAAAGGTGTCTATGAGGGATCAAAACCCTATCATTCACAGTGTTAGTTGAAGTGTGGACAGCTGGGGATGGATGAGAGACCCCTTGACTTGTATGAGGAGACCCACCCTGTGGGGTAACTTGTGATGATTGCCCCTGGTTAGATGCAGAAGTAGAGGGAACCAGTGCTGTTGCAGCCAAAAGGGAGTCACCAACAAGATGTTGGGAGCATCCTGTTGAATCTTGAGCAGGACTCTTGGAATGATAGGAAGGGGAGGGAATGCATAAAGAAACACCCCCTTCCAAGAAATTGAGAGAGTGTCACCTTCCATACCAGAGGACCTGGCACTCTAGCACAAAACAGAGGAAGTTGTATGTACAGAGGGGAGGCAAAGAGCTCTACTTGAGGACTACTCTACTGGTGAACAATGTCCAGAAACACCTCCCTGTGAAGCATCCATTCATGGTATTGATTGAAGGACCTGCTCAGATTGTCTGCCACAATGTTTTGATCTGAAGGAATATAAACCACATGAAGAGTCACTTGATACTTGACAGCCAGATCCCATACCAGAAGAGCCAACTGGCAAAGAAGGCAAGATCTTGTTCTCTGCTATTTGTTGACATACCACATGATTGCGGTATTGTCTGTGAATACCTTGAGAGACCCCAGAGAGAAGAGAGGATGAAAGGCCTGAAGACCCAACATAAACATAAGAGCCCTCATCTCTTTGATATTGATGTGCTCCTTTTGCTGATGAGGTGACCACACTCCCTGAACCCTCAGGAAGCCAAAAGTTGCTCCCTATCCCACATCTGAAGCATCTGTGAACAGATCCTGCGAGGGAAGAGGGGGATGGAAAGGGAGCCTTGAATTCAGATACAACTGCTGAATCCACCACAAAAGTTCTTTCTTGAGACACGGGAGAAGAGGAACTGGAAGGTCTAGAGGATGTGCATGCTGAAGCCATACTGACTTCAGAAACCACTGGAACTTCCTCATGTGGAGTTTGGCTAGAGAGAGCATCGGAATGGTGGAAGCCATGAACCCCAGAGCTGTCAGAAACTCCCTGGCTGTAATGTAGGCCAGGGGAAGAGCAGTTTGCAAGAAAGAAATGAGAGTTAAGACCTATGGAGGAGGCATGGATGCCAGCATTGGCACTGTTTGAATCTTGCAACCTAGAAAGACATGATCCTGAGGAGGAGTCAGGGAAGACTTTTTGAAGTTTATTGTGAACCCCAGGCTCTGAAGAAGAGAAATGGTAAAACAAGATGGGGCAAAAGGACCTCTAGAGAGGATGCCTGAATCAGCAGGTCACCTAAATAAGGAAAGATTTGGATCCCTTGAAGGCTGCAAAAAGCAATCACAGGAGTGAGGCATTTGGTGAATACCACTGGGGAAGTAGAAGGGCCATAGGACAAAGCATAGAACTGAAAATGCCAGGAAGCAACAGAGAAATGCAAAACTCCTGAAAAGAGGATGGATTGGAATATGGAGATAAGCATCCTTGAGATCCAGAGACACCAGAAAGGGCTGAGGGATCAAGACAGGAAAAATGGACTGAAGGAACAACATCTAAAAGGAAGGTACCTTCAGAAAGGTGTTTAGATGAGAGATGCCTAGAATAGGTCTCCAAGTACCTTCTATTCTAGGCACTAGAAACATTCTTGAATAAAAGCCTTTCCCCCTTTGGGACACAAAAACCTCTTGAATAGTACCCTAAGACAAGTGGTCTCAAAGAACGTTTGGGAAAAAAGTAAGTTGTTCCCGAGGAGGCTGAGGAATACCCATAAAAAAGGGTGGGAAATCCAGACCATGAAGTACCCCGGCTGAATGATTCACATAACCCAAGAATCCTGGGTGATTCAGAGCCAAACAGGATAAGAAAGAGGAATGTGGCTGGGAACAGGTGGATAGTCAGATAGCACCTGGTTTGTCAGGAAAGGAAGGCGTTAGAATCCCTGCAGTCTGAGTGGCCTTAGCAGGAGGAGTCTGTTTACCACCATTTTTATCTTTAGAAGGAGGGCAAGATTGTCTATGAACAAAGGCTTAGAAGGGTAGTTTCACTGAAATTTAGGCACAGGAGATACAAATACATGCTTAAGCTCCTGTAAAGCCTTCCCCTTGTCCTGAAGAGACAGGTACAGAGATCGAGTAAAGGTTGAAGCCTAAACCACGAATACCTCCTCAGAAAGTACAATTGTGTACACTTACCATAAATGTAGATGTTCACTGTTGCAGTCATCACTGTAGGGTTCTTCCTGCTGGCAGGCAGCCTCCGGTCGGCCAGAATCCCAAAGTCTGGGTCAGGCGTCGGCTGTGTACTCACACTCCCTGACATCAGTGCGTCAGGGGTACAAAGCTCCCAGCCAACGCCATGTTCTCCAGTTTTTCTTGCCCCAGATGTCAGGTGCCCAAAAGTAAAGGCTAAAAGTAGAACAAAAATGTAACATAGAACAAACCCCATACCCTGTAGCAAATACACCTCAGAAGAAGGGTGAAGCAGGGAACCACACCAATAAAAATATAAGAGGGGACAGGAGGGTGGGTAACCCAGACTGCAACAGTGAAGACACTCAAACATCTACATTTATGGTAAGTGTACACAACTGTACTATGTTCATCGTGTTTCACTGTTGCAGTCATCACTGTAGGGTTGAATCCCAAAGCTGAAATAAAGGGAGGTGGTTATTGAGTAGAAGGGGCGGCTAGAAGGCCTTGAAAGACTGCAGAAGCAAAGCACGCCCTAGACTTAGAATAAAGAGGGAGATTATAGTGCTTAGAGAAAGTATGCACTGAACTCCAAGTTGCAGCTTCCAAAATATCTTTGGTAGGGACTCCCCTAAGAAAGGCAGCTGAAGTAGCAGCAGCTCTGGTAGAGTGTGTCCTAATTTTTCCTGGGATTTGCTTTCCATGATTTGAGTAATAAAATCTGATTCCATGAGCAATCCATTTAGAAATGGTCTGTTTTGAAATAGCTTTGCCTTGGGAATTTGCTGTATAAGAAACAAACAGTTGTTCAGTTTTCCTGATATCCTTGGTTCTGTCCAGGTAAAAGCGAAGTTGCCTGTGCACGTCCAAAGAATGCAAGATCCTCTCCCCCTTAATTTGTGGATTAGGGAAAAAAGATGGCAGGTGAATAGTTTGGTTTAAAGCCACTTTAGAAACCACTTTAGGCATGAAAGTAGACTTAGTCCCCAAAGAAACCCTGTCTTGATGAAAAATAATGTAAGGTTCCACGGCCATGAGCGCTTGTAGCTCCGAGACTCTCCTGGCTGAAGTTAAAGCCAGTATGATAACAGTCTTCCATGATAAATACTTTATATCAGATGTGGCAGCAGGCTCAAAAAGAGGCAGAGTAAGTTTTTCCAGGACATAATTGAGGTCCCAGGCAGGAATGGGTGGTGTCCTAGGGGGCCTTAAATTCTTTGCTCCTCTGAGATATTGTTTCAGAAGTGGATGTGAAAAAATTGGAGGGTCGGTATTATAATGTGCAGAGATAGCTGAGGCATGTATTTTTATGGAGGAAAAAGATAAACCCTTATGCAACATATCTGTTAGATAATGTAAAATCAATGGAATATTTGGAATGTGAGGATCTGATTCCTGAGCATGCATCCAGGTGCAAAATCTCTTCCATTTACCTTCATAAGATTTTCTAGTGCTAGGCCTTCTGGCTTCTAAGATAACATCCATGACCTGTTTGGAAAGGGTAGGATTAATCATAGACCCTGAATACGCCAGGGCTGCCAGGCTGAGAGTTTTGATATGAGAGTGCAGGACCTGGCCCTGATGTTGAGACAAAATATTTGGAATCTGAGGTAGAATCCAAGGAGGTTCCTGGGATAGATTTATCAGTGTTGAGTACCAAAATTGTTGAGGCCAATTCGGGGCTAGTAAGATCAGCTTTGGTTTGTCCTGTTTTATTTTTAATAACACCCTTGGTAGAAGAGGTAGTGGTGGAAAGGCATACCCCGAGAGGTTCCTACAACTGAATGAGAGAGCATCCACTTTCCATGCTAGCTTGTGATATGTCCTTATGCAAAAAGTCTGTAACTGGTAGTTGTGGGGAGATGCAAATAGATCTATGTCCGGGCAGCCCCAGCTTCTGTAATCATCTTGAATATTTGGGTGTCTAGCATCCACTCGTGTGGGTCTGACAGGTTCCTGCTCAGGCTGTCTGTCAGAGTGTTTTGTTTCCCTGGCAGGAATTGAGCTTGTAGGTCCACTTTGCAAGCTAGTGCTGTGTTCCATAGAGTCATGGCTAGTCTGCAAAGGGGGTAGGAGTGTGAACCCCCTTGCTTGTTTATGTACCACATAACTGGTGTTGTCTGCCCGTATCAGTAGCTGCCCTGGCTGTAAAAGATCCCTGAAAGCCAAGAGGGAATTCTGTACAGCTAACATCTCTTTTAAATTGATATGAAGATGCTTCTGATCCTCTGTCCAAAAACCTTGCATGCCTTTCCCCTGCAAGTGGGCTCCTCATGCATAATCCAAGGCATCCGTGGTTATCACTTAGTAGGCTGGAGGTAGACTGAAGGCTTTCTCTTTGTTTTGAAGACATGCCATGGCCCACCAATGGAATTCCTTTTGCAGGCAAGGCAAGACAGCAATCAGTGTTTCCAGGCTGTGACAATGCTGGGACCATACGCTTTTTAGGTACTATTGTATCTTCCTCATATGCAGTCTTGCATATGGTATGAGTAGGATGCAGGAAGCCATGTAACCCAAAGCCTGCAGGAATTTCCTTGCAGTTAGGTGAGACATCAACGCCAGGCTTTTGAAAGTTGAAGCCAGCTGTAGTTGTTTTTCTGATGTCAGGAATGCCATCTGGGTTGTTGTGTTTAAAAGAGCACCCAGGAAAGTTATTTCTTCAGTGGGTGTCAAATTTGACTTTTTTACGTTCACAGTGAATCCCAGGTACTTGAGTAGATTCTGAACAAATTCCAGGTGCTGGAGTAAAATGCCCTTGCTGTCTGCTTGAATAAGGCAGTCGTCCAGATAAGGGTAAATTTGAATTCCCTTGAGTCTGCAGTAAGTTACTACTGGTGCCAGGCACTTGGTAAAGACCCTGGGCGCAGTAGACAAGCCAAAGGGCAGTGCAGAGAATTGGTAATGTTTCGAGCCTGCTTTGAACCTGAGGTATTTTCTGCACTCCTGCCTGATAGGAATGTGTAGGTAAGCCTCCTTTAAATCAAATGTCACCATCCATGCATTTTTGCTCAACATTGGCAGGAGCTGCTGCAGAGTAAGCATCTTGAACTTTGGTATCTCCAGGAAAGTATTTAAGACTGACAGATCCAGGATGGGTCTCCAAGTATTTTGCTTTCTGGGAACTAGAAAGAGTCTTGAATAAAAGCCTTGTCCCATCTCTGAATTTGGAACCAGTTCTATGGCCCTCATAGCCATGAGGGACCTCACCTGTTTTAATGCCTCTGCCCATTGAGTTTTTGGTAGGTCTGGCCATCCGTTTGGTTTTGGTAAGGTGTGAAAGTGGAATTTGTAACCTCTTAAAACTACATCCAGAACCCACTTGTCTTGGGTTATGTAAGTCCAATTTCGGTGAAAAAGAGAAAGTTTTCCTCCCAGAGGAGCTTCCAGGAGAGAGGTTCCTGGAGCCATGCAGGGGGAGTCATTGAGCCTGTTTCCTATAAGGTTGAGACCTATCTTCTCCACCCCTGGGGGTGGAAGCACTCCACTGTCTAGGTCTATAAGAGGTCTGTGCTTGGGCCCTCCCTCTGGGGCGCCTATATCTACCCATCTGAGGCCTGTCCGAGCTGGGAAAGGACCAATTTTTAGCTGGCCAATTTCTGCTAAATCTAGGAGACTGAACTTGTAAGAAATCCTTAAACATTTGCATGGATTTTGCCTTATCCTCCATTTTCTTTATAACCTCTTCAGCCTTAGATCCAAACAAAACATTATGTTGAACAGGAGCATCCAGTAATTTTGCTTTCACTTGATCAGGCAAATTTTGTTCCTTTAACCAAGCATGCCTTCTAATGACCATGCCAGTGGCAGCCGCCCTGCAAGAGGCCTCCAAAGCATCAAAACCATAGTGTAAGGTATGTTTCCCCACCTGCTCAGTAGCATGCATCAAATCTTGTAATTCCTTATTGTCTGCACATGCAGAAATGGTACACAGTTTTTGTTTCATAACAGACAAAAGGTATTGCTGATATTTCAACATATGAAATTGACAATTTAAAGCCCTAATAGATAAAGTAGCAGAGGAGGCCTGGGCTTGAGTCTTTGTTTTAGAAGGAGTCTTTGCCTTTGCCTTTACCTGAAACTGTGTAGGCCTGAAAACCCCCTCGGAAGCCGGTACCTGCACAGCGGCTCCGGACCCATCCAAGGGAGCATTATCTGAAGGTTCTGCACCTGGAGTATTCGAAGGCCTAGTTGGCTCCTCATGGGAGTCTGATTCGGCAAGCGGTTCTGTAATGGCTGACGACAGGGGCTAGGAAAGTGCCTCACTGATGACGGCTGAACTGGCAGCTTGCTCTGATTGCAAACTGTCGTCTGATTTGGACCTCGGAGGCCTATCCTTATCCTTGCGCCTTTTATGAACTCCGGTAGTCGGAAGCGTGTCCAACGACATGTTATAATCAAATCGCCTCCCAAAGTAATGAAAGGCAAAATCACATCTCCGTTTAATAGTACGTTGATTAAATCTAGCACAAAACTGACAACTAGCTATGTCATGGTCAGGGCCTAGACAAGGAATACAGTAAGAGTGAAAATCATTACGAGGTATTTGCTTCCCACATGAAATACAATTTTTAACTTTTTCTGACATCGGTCTGGAGCAAGAAAAAAGTTTCCCCAATGGGGTACTTAGCTTTGAAAAGAAGAATGTGTTTGGAATGAAGCACCAAAAAAAAAACAGGAGTCAGCTGACCAGCACTTGCAAACTGCTTCCACCGCACAGCAAGAAAGACTGGAGAACATGGTGTCAGCTGGGAACTTTGTACCCCTGGCACACTGACATCAGGGAGGGTGAGTACACAGTCGACGCCGGACCCAGACTTTGGGATTCTGGCCAACTGGGGGCTGCCTGCCGGCAGGAAGAACCCTGCAGTGATGACTGCAACAGTGAAACATGATGAACATCTGAACCAAAAGCAGCAACCCTAGAAGAGGCATTTGCTGCATCATAACTACATTTGATAGAATAATGAACTACTTGAGAGGAAGTCCCTAACAAGGAAAGAGCAGAAGATTTACTGTCAGAGTCTGGAAGATCAGAAAGAAGCTGACAAGCCTGAGAAAGAAGAGCCAAGACATACCTACAGATATGGGTCTGATAACTAATAGGCCTAAAAGCTAGGGTAGCCGAAGTATAAATCTTCTTACCCAGCTTATCCATGGTTCTACTGTTCTTGTCAGAAGGAAGTAACTTGGATGAAGGAAGCAACTGAGATGGCTTATCAGAGGTGACAGACACCACAGAGGGGTCAGCAGCAGGACATTTAAACAAAAAGGAACGATCCTCAGTCACCCTATAAACCTATCAGACTTCTTGAGAACAGGGGGCAGAGAATCCGGTGCTTTAGAGGCATTGGAAAAAACATTCAATAAAGCAGCCAAGACAGGAGGAGTGGCTGCAGGTTTAGGAGATGCCATTTGCAGTAACTCATAGTACCGCTTATGGATATCCAAAAAATGGGCACAATCCCACTTAAAAAATTCCATCATCCTAGAGATCGTGTCCCCAAAGAAAATGTCCTCAAAAGGATCATGTAGAGTATGAGAGTTGTCCTCCTCAGACCCGTAGTCTGAAGGAGAGTCCTCCTCCTCCTCAGTCCCGTAGTCTAAAGGAGAGTCCTCCTCCTCAGTCCCGTAGTCTAAAGGAGAGTCGTCCTCCTCAGACCCGTAGTCTAAAGGAGATGGAATCTGGGTAGAAATAGCAAGGGATTTATCAGCAGAATCCACTTCAAAAGAATTCAATTCTCTGGGTCTTTTAGGTGAAGAAGAGGACCAAGGAGGAGCAGGAACTGAAACCCCTTGAGGAGGCCTCAACGACAGTAAAGTATTAAATAACCCCTGAGTAAAGGCCTGTCACTCACTTTGTGGCTCCCTACGAGTAGAAGAAACATGGTTAGTTTTCTGTTTCTTTTTTAAGGGGACATCCATCATAGAAACAGGAGAAGTCCTTGACTCAAGATGGCATTCCACAACTGTAGTAGGAACTTCTTCCCTAAAGAGAAATAGTGGAACCCCTCTAGACCCCTTAGAAACAATCGACCATGTTTCCCTATGAATGCCCATAATGGATGCCTGCAAAGTGTCGCCAGACATGCTGCCTGCCAGATGCTCACTGACGTCCAATCCAGATGTGGTAGAGGAATCTGACAATACAGCCAAGTGAGTCTCCAGGTTTGTAATAACCTCAGGAGAAACTCCTGGCAGAAGATGGACAGCAGAAGATTCTAGCCTTACCTTATGCACCTTCTTCTTCCCTAACGGCTGACTCTCGGGGCAGGAAGTTCCATCTATAGTATCTGTATGTAGCAAGAAGCTTAAGACACTGGTTCTGAAGATGCAATAAAAGGGAAGACAGCCTACTATGAAGAGTTTTGGGGACAAACGCCTGACAAATTGAACAAGACATATGAAGGTGAGCAGCACCTAGGCAAAAAGGACACTTACTGTGGTGGTCTTTATGGAAAAACAGTCTCCCACACTGGCATTTACCCTTCCTGGATGATACTAACCCCCCAAACAGCACAAAACAATCAGAAAAAAAAGCAAAAACCCAACTGGGTATTTATCTGCAATGGTGAGGACTTAAGCAAACAGGAGTAATCACTGGAATGCCAACAAACAGAAATACAGCAAAAAACAGATGGAGGTAACAGACCAATGGTTAATTGTATATGTGTGTGTGTGTGTGTGTGTGTGTGTGTGTGTGTGTGTGTGTGTGTGTGTGTGTGTGTGTGTGTGTGTGTGTGTGTGTGTGCATGTGTGCATGTGCGTGTGTGCATGTGTGTGTGTGTGTGTGTGTGTGTGTGTGTGTGTGTGTGTGTAGGGGGGGGGTGTATATATTTGTAACATACATATAGCAGCACCCGGTCATACAAAGGTCATCAGAATGTGTGTCAGCCAGTTTTCAGGTTCTATTATTGCCTTCATCCTTCATCTTTATTTATTTTTTATTTATATCCTTTTTCCCCTTCATGTCCACCAGCTATATAGCCTTCCTCTCTTAGATTTCATATCCATTCAGTGGACACCTCCACTGAGTGAGTGCTGACTGGGGGGGGGGGGGCATCTTTCAGCCAGCCTTGTAAAAGTTTGTGCCCACACCTATGTCCAAGTACCTGTGTGCAAATATCCTGACTGCCTGGCATAACTCCTCCAAACTAAGGTTATTTATATTTTCGTATGTGCCCTAACTTTTCTCAAGCTGGGAAAGTATATGATGGCCATCTCTTCAATGCAGCCCCATTCATTCAAGACATACACTGTGAGGGTATGTCTATGTGTCCCTACCCACTTGCTTGTAGCTGATGTGAGCACCACATCATTATGGTGTGTCCTGTCACCTACCTTTATATGCAGATGCTCCCATATACATGTCTGTAAGTGCTGCCATCACTGGTTTGGGATTACAAAGCCCCACATCTCCCCACATGTGACCACTGGTGATGTGTGACCCTCTACTTACACAGGAGTAAGTGGCTGCAGTGGAAGCCACCTCACTCTCTTCCAGGATGGACAGTCTTGTATGACACATTGACTCCTACCCTCTGACTGACACTTCCAGTTGAAAGCCAGGTCATCTGGGTCATAGGCAGGACTTTATCTCGTTATGCAAGAGACTCAGGGCCTCATCGTTAACTTTGTTAACAGAAAAGCATCATCCTTTAAAGTTAAATTCTTACACAGAAATTGATACTGCTCATCTCTATAATTTGACTGATTTATAGATTTTGATTTATTTAAAAATAAAAAACATGTATTGTCATTTGAGTTTACACTGATTAGACCCTTAAAGGACACACTTTCCAACAGTGCTAAATAAATTTCAATAAAAGCAGTTATGGCATTTTTAAACATGACAATGGAAACTCTAAATGACTGTGAGTCTCATCTGCATAACAGTGAATTTCTTGCTATTCCATATCTTCCACCAACCTGCTGTTTAACATATGCACAACATTTGCATACCTATAAAATGACCAAACAGACAAAAATAAATTCATATTTTTCATTTGCATCAATATTAGTCTGTTTTTCCCTTGTGTGTTAGCATTCAGATTTTTTTATGTTTGTTTTTTTTTCTTTATAATTTTTTTTTTTTCATTTTTCATTTTTTGTCAACTTTAATATTCGCCCATTATTACATTCTGGTTTCAGGACTCATAAAATTTTAACAAAACATTAAATATATTGCATTATTATCATCATTTCTATTGAATCACAGCAAAAAGATACTTCCAGCAGCTCACGGCAGTCTCCAAACATATAAAATCCAAAGTCTTTCTTAAAAAACGTTTATTAGGTAAGTGTTTTCACAAACAGTAAGTTTGCTTCCTCAGACCTTAATAAAATCAGCAATAATCATCATGCTTTTACCCCCCTATACATTTGAAATCAGCCTATCACTAGTCATTCCTCATTAAGAGTAAGTAACCCCTTCATTGTTATTTACTTAGTTTGCTACTATACAGCAGCATTCTTCTGTGTGGAGTTTTGACTTTAGTTTATTTCTGTTGACTCATTTAATAAGACAGGCTTCTTCATCACACTGCCTTTTAACTTCCATGACACTCTTTTCAAGTCCCACACAACCCTGTTAAAGCTCTGCACGTCTCACTTTTCAAACTCTTCTTTCAAGCTGATGATACTGAATTTATTGTATTTTCTTTTCATCATTTACATCACATCCTATAACTATTCTCTTAGTTTATAGTTGTTACTGCTTTCCTTTCCTTAGTTTTCACTTCCTATGTGTCCAGTTTTACTGTGCTTGCTTCTCTTCTTCCATTTCTTACATTTTCTATCCATCCACTTTCTAACATAAACATCCACACTTTTGTGTTCTCTTCTTTCTACACTCTTGCTGTTTTCTTCCTACCCACACACACACACACACACACACAGGCTGTAATTCCCAGATTTCTTTGTTAGGTCATTTCCTGCTTCTTGCAGTCTGAATTCCAAACAGAAAGAACTCTCATGAACATGGAATCTTCACCTGAAATACCTCATTCTGAGTTTTCCTAGCCATTTTCCATTCGTGTTTTACTTCCTGAATTGCCTATCATTTCTGCAATTAGTCTGCATTTGCCATATCATACCACCAGTATCATGAAGTCTGAAACCAACTCTCTTTTTTTACCCTTACCAGACCTCTGTACCCTCTGGGCAATAAGCTGGTACAATCATCACTAATTAGACCCACACTATTTAAGAATCTTTCCGTGTTCAACATTTCTTCACAGAAACAATCATCTTCCTACTGCCCAGACTTTCCTCAATTTTCTTTCATTGCCGTCTGGGGTATTCTTTATCCGAAACTCTAGTATGTTCACCCTAGCCTACTTTTTTTGCATCTTTTCTGAACATCTTAATACAGTCCTATTTCCTTTGGCTTCCTACTTTATACTTACTTTTATCCTTTAACTTACATCTTCCTTTTCCAAACCTGCCTGTATCTTCTTCCTGATTTTTTTGCAAGGAGCCTTCTGCAAAATGTTTGTCTTTTCAGCTTTTCCCGGTTAGAGGTCGCCACAGCAGAACTCCGGTCCGTTAATGATTGGCAGTAGATTTTTTATGGTGCTGAGTTGCCAGCCCGATGCCCAACCTTCAGCGAAGGCACGCCCATTCACGCATGTCTTTCGGAGGCCACTCAACCACGGGGAGGACATGCAGACTCCACACAGAAGGCACTCCAGTATTAATCGAACAGGAGAACCTCTTGCTGTGAGGAGCCTTCTGCAAAATAACCAATCCATTTCTTCTCCTTTTACTCCATAATTTTGCTGAATTTCTTCAAAAGTGGGCCAAGCTCCATTATCATCTCCTTTAATGTCCTTCACTGCACTAATGCCTCTCTTCTCCTACTCACCTGGATTCCTTTCTTTTTCCACTGGTTTCCCCTCCCAGACTGTACCTACTTCTCTTTCCATCCATATGCCTTTTGTAGGCTTTATTTCAGGAAAACATTTTACTGCCATGTTTGTCCCTTATTCAGTTTATCAGTACAAACCTGTATATTCTCCTTTATATCCCTCTTCCCACCAAATCCGGTTCCCTCCTTTCCATGCTCAACCTTGTAATCTCTAAGCTAGATGTATTGTGGTTATATAGTGTTTGAATCTGATGATTACCATCCTCCTAGCTTTCAATCCACTCACAATCTATCCTTTGCTGTTTAGCCTTTTCCCCTCTCTATATAAACCTGTCACATACCTGCTAAATTTCTGTTGTCCATTTCTCTTAGAGTTTTTGTTGAATATCTCTCCTCATATAAACTCCATGCATTAAAAGTATGCACCTCAACTGACTAAGCCTCTACCAATGTACAAATTGTTCCTACCTACTGATCTTTCCATATGCTTATGCTCCCCCTTAGTTCCTCCCAGATTCCCCCTCTTGACCTGTTCTACTTTTTGGAAACCCTTCAAGCCCAGATCCTTTTCTCCCCATTTTTTCTTTCAGTTCCACTGTCCTACCCTCTTTACTGCCTACTCTTACTTCTGCTGGCTTTTCTGGATGATATTCTAATCCTTCTTCTCACCCTAATGCTATGAGAATTTACATAATCTGTAGGAGGTGTGTTACTATATCCTGTAATGCTAGCTTACAGTTATCTGCAAACAAAAATTTACATGTATTGTCCTTGCCTTCATGCTTCTCCCGGACTTCTTTAAATCATTGCACCAAGTATTTAATTACCATTAGGAATAATCCTGGTGAAGAGGCATCCATAGCAGGTAGCCACCTCCGCATTTCAAGTTTGTCTCACAATCTTCCATTTATAAACAATTTCATCTGGGGGACCTGTGCAAGGCAGCTTCTCTCTGAGTCCATCTCCCAGTCCCCACTACCTGCTCTATTACCTTATGTATGCATTTTCAGGGCACACAGTCAAAAGTTTTTAGTATAGCCATCAGAACTATTTCTGCCTTCTGTTTACCATTCCTTTCAGCCTAGCCCAAAAAGTTTAATAATGCACACTAATTATCTTTCAAAGACCTCCTTTTTTATAAAGCCTACTTCCTAGTAAAAGCTTTTCTAATTTTGCTGTTGTAATACTTGAACGTTTCACATCCACATTACATAATGATATTTGTGTACAATTCCATGTGTCTTCTGGGCTCTCATTCTGCTTATATAATAGCATGACATTTGCTTCTTGCATCTTTCTAGTTACTCTCCCTCCATCCAAGACCTCATTTAATACCTCTGCTAAAGAATAATTTACCTGCAATCCTACTCTCTTATACAAATCTATCAGGAAGTCATTCTGTCTACCCAACATTTCACTTCTGAGATGTCTTTTGGACTGCTTTTCCTCCCATTTTTTTATGTATTTGTTCAATACTTCTTTTCCCACCATATTCAGTACTTTGCCCTTCTTCTGTCACAACTTACTGATCTACAAAACCATATAAATCTCTCTAAAAATGTTTATTATTCCAGCACTATTTTAATCATGTGGCCTTCCTTTGACTGCATCCTCTCCATGCAGTACTCCATTAGGCTTTAATCGCCCACATCAACACTTAGTCTGTATTCCCCCTTTAATTTAGCGGCCCCCTTTTCATTCTTTTTATCTCTACGTTAATGTTTTTCTCTTTCAATGTTTTCAGCTTAATTTTTATCTTAACTCTGTCCATCCTCCATTGAGTCCAGTTGTAGCTGGACGCAATTGGTGTACAACGCCCATGTCCTTATACATAGAAAAGATTCTTAGACCTTTATTGAATTTGAATATGTATGTCCTAAAGGATACTAAGCATTTTTAAGTGACTTATTTATCTTTCCACAAAGACATCAACAACACAAGAAAATGTTTTTGTTACCCTAGATGGAGTAATATTTACTGTTATTCCGAATGATATAGGTATTGTTAGTTTTTAACAATTATTGAAATTATATACAATTGTTACAGATGATAAGGCTGAAATGTTATCTGACCTTTTGAAATGTATCCTGGAAAACAATGTATTTATTTTTAAGGATATATTCTATTGGCAAAAGAACGACATAGCTATAAGCACTTCATGTGCCAATAGCTACACCAACGCCATTATGTCTGTTTGAGAACAGGAGTATATATTAAAAGGACCTTATGAGAAATGTGTCATTTTACTGCAGATTTGTGGATGATGTATTCCTTTTATGGGAGGGTTCCATGGAGGAATTCTACAGTTTTGAGAAATACATCAGCACAACTACTACTTTTTTACATTTTTCTTCAGTAATATCAAGTGAGAAAATTAATTTTTGGGATTTAGAGATCATAATAGGTAGAACTGGTTGTATGACATCTAAATTGTACAAGAAACATTGTCATTGCAATCATTTGCTGTATAGAGAAAGTATGCATCCACCCTATGTTTTTAAAAATGTGGTGAAAAATTAAGTTTTTAGAACATCTAGGTTAAATGTCAGTGAGAAGGAACTTGCAGATCAAATGAACAAACTTAAATTTTTACTGATAGAGGATATACAGAGGATGAGGTTGATAAGACTATAAGGGGGTGGGAGGTTGGCATAATGGTTAAGATGTTTACCTTATAGACAGAAGGTGCAGGGTTTGATTCTCACATGGAGTAATTGACTAGACTTAAAATAGCCCACAAGGGCAGTTAGTCTAGTACTGATCTATGAACCAATGAACCTATAAAAAATGTTACACAATTAAAAGCTAGCAAGGCAAAACCTTATTTTTTTAGATGGGACAACAATGAAGAAAGAGGGGAACGTAGATAGAAAGAAAGGAAAGTTAAAAACACCCCTATATTATTCTAATAACATTAATATGTACACAAATGTTATTAAAAATACTGGCATATACTTAACACAGATGAGGACATCAAAGAACTAGTTGATTCTCAACCAAAATTTTTGTTTAAGAACATGAAATCATAAAAAGGCAGCTACGTTATCTCAAGGTTAAAGGTAATTTAAAGAAAAAAGATACAACTATACCTTGTGGTAAATGTCCAGTGTGTAAATGTATAGACACTTCAGATACATTTTTACATCCTGATCAGAATAAAACATTTATTTTTAACGTTTTTGCTACCTGTGATTTGACACATATAGTCTATCTAGCTCATTGTTCGACATGTCAACAATTTTATATAGGCAAGATAGATAGAGCCTTAAGAGACAGAATAAAGGAACACATATATTACATAGGTAAGCGCAGCACATCTAGCTCTCTAGCCAAGCATATTATTGAGACAGATAATACACACATCTTTAAATTTAGGACTATTAGAAGAGTGTATGAGAACATCAGAGTTGGGAATGTTAGAAATGCTACAGAACAGTTAGAAGCTAAGTGGATTGTTCGTTTAAGGAGAAACTTTGGACATGGCTTGAATGACAAAGTGCCCCTGAAGCCTATGTTAAAAGCTAGATCATTGTTTAGATAGTTTTCATCTGTGTGAACATTTTTCATATAACAATATATTTTTATATAAAAATATATATTAGATATATATTGCATTTTTATGTATTTTTATGTATTCAATATGTACATCTTATTAGATGTTTGTTTTTTTACATTTATGTTTACAGTTCTATTATGAGTGTTGTACGCTGTTAAATAATTCCTGATTAGTGATTTGTCAGTTGGGTGGAGCATTTTGTATTTAATTGAGCTCATTTGAATGGTGTAATTGCATTTGAAGAAGCTGATTTACTGCAAAAGCACTCATGTCTATGTGTTTCCAATAAATAAGATTTTACTCATAAGTCTGGATCATTCTGCTATTCCTGAGACCATTTGTTTTCTTGGATATGTTCATTTATGCTTTTATGGACTTGGGTTTTGGCTCCTCTTGGTGTTTTTGCTTATTACTATCGTGAAACCTAATGGCTCTGCCACTTTTCCTGCTAGTTCCTGTCTATTCCCTTCACTATGCAGTTTGTCTAATCATTTCTCCATTCTCTCCACCCTTTCTTCCTGTTTTTTTTCTTATCTGGGTACTCAGGTTGACAACAATCTCACATTCGACCATCATGTGACGGTAGTGGTCAGAAAAGCCTTTTACTTGGTTCATCTCATAAGGAAAGGGATTGCATCCAGAAAAAAGGAGGTTAGTACCTCTCTGTACTCCTCCCACATTAGGCCTATAATTGAGTATAATGCCCCGTTTGGTATGTACCTCTCTAAACACCTCCACCATATGGAAAGGCCACAGAAATACATCACAAAGAGAATCCCTGGCCACCAATATATGTGCTATGTGGACAGACTCAAATCACTATCACTCTACTTGGTATCATACAGATTGCTCAGAGGTGATCTGTGACTCACCCACAAGGCAATATCGGACCCTGCCCTACAATAGATGCTCCACATCCGTAAGTCTAACTCCTTGTGCATTACACACTTGATAGGCCTAAATCTAATATGTGACATCAACAAAACCTGCTGGAGAGACAGGTTTGTCTGCCAGAGGCTGCCCCGTGTCTGGAAAAGGCTTCCCATACATGTCAAACAGAGCACCTCACTGACCCTCTTCAAGAGCAATCTTAATGAGTGGATGGGAAACCTTAAATCTGCCCCAGGGGTTCCACCTTTGTCACTCATTGACAGGGGTGACAGGTGCTGACTGAGGGTTCTTTTCTGGGGATAAACTCTTAGCTAAGCTTGTAAGGGGCCCAGGGCCATTAGCCTAGTAACCTCCTATGACCCTATGCTCTCCCTGTTCTCTCTCCTGCCCACTGTTTTTCCATCCCTTTGCTTATTTCCGTATTGCCACTTCCCTCACCTTCTGTTTGCTTCGATCTAGGAACTATCTCATTATCGGCTGCATCCATTCCGCATGGTCCAGTCTCTGCTACTGAGCAGGGTTCCATCTCCATACCCTTATATAACTGACACCTCCCTCCCAGTGCATACAAGCTATCCCATGGTTAGGTGATACAATACACCCTTGCAGCCTCTCATGCTGTAACTGTGTCTATTAGTGGTCTCCCTTGCAGCCTCTCATACTGTAACTGTGTCTATTAGTGGTCTCCCTTGCAGCCTCTCATGCTGTAACTGTGTCTATTAGTGGTCTACCTTGCAGCCTCTCATGCTGTAACTGTGTCTATTAGTGGTCTACCTTGCAGCCTCTCATGCTGTAACTGTGTCTATTAGTGGTCTACCTACTTTACTCACCTGCTTGTTCTCATTCCTCAAAAATATAAAATCACTTACAACTGGCATTAATTCTCACCATACATCCACTATTTCCGGAGTTCCCATGCCCAATTCCAGCACTATTTCCAGAGTTCCCATGCCCAATTCCAGCACTATTTCCAGACTTCCCATGCCCAATTCCAGGACTATTTCCAGACTTCCCATGCCCAATTCCAGGACTCTTCTGCTTCTGTTACAAAACTCTGTTTTACCATGTAATTCGTCTGTTTCTTTGTTTAGAACCATTTGAAATTTCCACCAGTAATGCCTGTCTTCTACCGCTCTCACTTTTCCAGTACCCTTTAAACACTCACTAAAGCTCCAGCCTTCCCTCATTTAGGAAAGACATCATCCCATGGAGTGGGGCATGATCAGATCATTGCCTCACAACACAGGTACATGGAACAGGTAATGACATTTCAATAAAGGCTATACTAATCAATCTCATTAACTATGCTTACCATAGCATAAATTTGCAGGTCCCCTCCCCCAAGTATGGCCAAAATTGTGCAGTACCACACCTCTAGTTCCATGGAAGCCCTGATATCACAGCCAAAGTTGCCATACAAGTGACACTGATGCCTATCAGGCTCTCCTGTGCAGCAGAGCAGACCGGAGGATGCAGGCATTTGTAGATGCATGGCCTTCATGCCTGAATTACCCCCATCCCTAGCAGAGTCAATAGGTATTGGAGAGTTTCTCATATTTTTCACAGTCGTGTCTTTGTGATCCACCATCACAAACATTTAGGAATGGCTCAAGCTCCACCCATCTGCACACCTCCATGGCCCTTCCCCCTTGCCTACATTACAGTGCAGCTCAACATTGCCTACATGAAGAACATTGAACTGTCAACAGTCTGAGTTGCCATGACATACTGTTTGTAGTACAAAGTCCCAAATATAGTTGAAGCTGTTGCTTTGCCAAAATGGCATAATTACTTCAGTGGGTCATGGCGGTGTTGCAGGGTTGTATAGTAGCACTCTTTGCAAATGTGCAATGCTGAAATGTTTCAGCACACCAAGCCCACCTTCTTGAGTCAGATGACATACGCCAACAGTCCCTGTTATCATATACTGCATGTTGACCATCAAATCTCTAGATTTTGGACTTAAGCATGGAGTGACTGCCCAGTATGGCAAGTTATTCCACACCCAAGTCTAGTCTAGTCTGAACATTGTGGTGATTCACTTTTTTGTGAAGAAATAATCATAATGTTAACAAAGCTAATATGCACTGCATTACTGCATTAGCTGAAAACATTCCATGGTAATTGCTACAATTCACATACATCTCATCCATGAACATTGTTTATTACATTGGCCATGAAAGCTGAGAGCTCATCTGAGAATATAGACAGTAGTACACGCCTTTATCAAATCTAGTGTACCTCTTTCACTACTCTAAAAGTTGCCATAATGTAAGACTTTCTGGCATTCCACTCTCAGTATAAATTAGGTCACACTGTTATGTTACAGAAGATCCAAATGAAAAAAACAGAGTTTGGAAATGATAAGAAATGTAAGAGGACTACAGGTATGTACAGTCCCTTAATCCAAGCAGGTCAAAGAAAGCAGTAGCACCTGTTTTAATAAAGACGACTGACTCAGATTGAAGTAGGTAACAGTTATTCAGGATCATATGCAAAATAAGCATGCTTTCATGTTCTTTACTACTACAGTTATACAGCTGCTTCAGTTTATGTTCCATTCTGTTGATCTTTATTTATTTGCCTTACAGCAAATAAATAGTTCATGGGTTCACTACAGACAATAAATATTTCATGGTTTCTCTATAGACAATAAATAGTTCATGGGTTCACTACAGATGCATGACTCCCAAGTGCTTGAAAACCACTAAAAAATATGTAGACAGGCACAGGATACAGCATGGTATCAAAAAAACAAGTGCAACTAAAAACAAATAAGGTACCGAGCCTGCAAGGCTAGAAAGCAAAGTATAATTTATTAAACACAACAAAGGTACAGGTAAGCCCTTTCGCGATCTGCTAATCATTTCATCAGACAAACTTGTTAAAAGACAACCAACATTTATACACTGCAGCAACCAAACCATGCTTGAAACCAGTTAAGCAGTTCTTAAAAAGACATTAGTTCATCATATATAAAACATATGCAAAAAAGTCTAAAATGATTTAAAAAATATGTATTAGCTAAATAATATATAAAAAATATATAAAATATGCATAAAAGTGTGTGATGACACTTGCTAAAATTCTTGTTTATGTGTATATAAACAATATCCACATTCAGTGTTTCAAAAGGCATGACATAAAAAAAGGCTTTAGTGTGAAAGCCCCATTTAAGCCTGGTGGTTTTTCAGCATTAAAAAGCAAACTCCATTTCTGTTCTGCCCCTTCAGTTCAATTAACCAAATCACCAGTACAATGGGAGATTACAAACATCCTACACAGTAATGCTTTTTATGAACACATTCTTTGGTACATTTGTTTTGTGGATGATTTGTTTTTGTTATGGCATGGTACCTTGGATGAATTGAAGGCCTTTATTGCTTATATGCACACTACCACTGGTTTTCTTGGGTTTACTTATGACTACTCATTTGATGAGATTGAATTTTTAGATGTCAAACTTAACAAAGCAGATTTGAGAAGTGTATCCAAGAGTGTATATAGCAAACCAACTAGAAAAAAACAGTTATTTATATAAGAACAGCATGCACCCCAGCCATGTTGCACGAAATGTACTTAAAGGTTAGGTTTATCATTTGATGAAGTTGCACAATAATGATTTAAACTTATAACTGGCTTTAGAGTCCCTTAAGAAGGACTTTCTTAGTAGGGGTTATAAAAAAGCTGCAACTGATTTTTGTATATCTGATGCTTGGAATGAGAGGGCAGGTAAATGTAAGCCTTATTTAATTGAGGGGGTGGTTAGCACAAATACTAACACTTCTGCACTGAACACTGATACTTTCAGGGTTTCCTTGCAATATTCCAGTGACATTAACAGGTACTGTGATATTATTAAACAGAACTGGGGCATATTGCATACCATAGATGGGCTAAAAGGAGTTATTGGTGAAGCACCACGTTTCTCATTTAGAAATAATAAATCTCTTAGGAAACATCTTTGTTACAACACCCAACAGTATACGGCTGGGGTTAAATCCAGTAGACTGGGCACATTCTCACACAGGCGATGTTCTGCTTGTAAGTATATTAATTCTGCACAGGTTTATGTCCATCCTATTCTAGAGTTTTAGCTTTAGGAAACAGAAAGGGAATTTTAGGATGAGGGAGAAATTGGGAAACTTAGGTTTTGGGATGGGAGTTTTACAATTATGGAGCAATCAAGAATTTTAGGGTTAGGGAGGGATAATGGAGATTTTAGGGTAAAGGATCAGGGAATTGAATTGAGAATTTTAGATTTAAGATTTAGATTCTGGTAGGGCTATGTAGTTTAAAGGATTAGGAGTTGTAATGTTTATGTACACATGAGAGATATTGCTGGTGGGTATTAGAGCAGTTGCCCTTTTGAGCAAGTGGCAGTGAGCAAGTGTACCACAGGCAACTAGTAAGTGACAACCTGTAGTAGAGCCATAAGTTCATGGCTGAATACTGGGTTAACTGCCTTGAAGGGAATATTAAGCCTAGCCAATAACCCAAGGTCAGAACCAAGCCTTGTACCTTGCATCTATAAGATGAAGACCTTAACCATCATGCCAAACCCACTCCATAGTTAATCTGCTAGCACAGCAAGCAATTAGAATTCAATTACAAATAAGAAAGTATCCATTACAGTATTCATATATTCCAGTCAAAAATTACATGGTGTGCCTTTCAAGAATACTTTATTACACATGGCTATAGAATGTATGATGAGTTACAAATGACCAGATTCTTAGGTACATGTGTGTATGTCATTGGAAACATTTTCCTCATCAGCTGACTTTTTCCATAATTTCTAAAATGTAATTGCAATGTTTGTGAAATCTGCTTACATTTTGCCACATTCAGATCATGTAACTATAGTACTGAAGCTAAAATTATATCAGATTGAAATTCTTGAAAAAATCAAAAAACATTCACATAAAGAATGTTTTGATATATCCACGTCATATGAAAACAAGCTTGTAGGAATGTGAAGAAATTAGACACTGTCATCTGTGCTAGCATGTCTAACTGAAATTTTTGTACATAATTTCAGACTAACGTGTATTATATGCCACCACGACTAGTTGCGATATTGAAAATAAGTTCTTAATGTTGATTTATAATTTATTTGTACAGAATATTTTAAAGACATGAACAGTTTTCCTTTACATTTCTAACTGTGCATATTTCCGAAGAAGATTCTAAATGCAGACTGTCTCAGAATCAGCAGATCTTCAGATGATGTCATGGGAATGTTGACAGTTGCTATGTGTTACTGTCAGAGGCTGAAAGACTGGATGCAACTTTATAAAGAGCTATTGGTTGATTTTCAAAATATGAAATGAAAATTAGAACTGGAATAGCTGTGACAGTTAAGCTAGTCTATAAAAGAGCCTGCTGAAGACAGTTGAAGTCAATTGTTGTCAGTTAACAACCAGTTATAGTTGCCAGTTGCAGTTGTCAGTTGTTCACAGTTATACTGTACAGTGGATACCCAAAAGGACTCACTAAGAACTGTGAGCCTGCCTTTGCTCTATTGTAATAATTTAGTTTAGATCAGGGACAGTGTTCTTTAGTCAGGTAGGAAACTTATAACTAATCAGTTAGAGGTTTTCTAGATGTTGGATTTCTATCCTTCAGTATTTATTTTATTTTTCTGGTGACTGAGTTCTGTTTGTTTATTCGGAATTGCTGTTTTATATTCTTAATTATTTTGCTCATTATTAAATATTTTTATTAACTTACATTGTGGCTGGCCAATCAGTGTTTTCTTTAGTGATTTGAGAGTGCTTATATCTGATTTGATAGTTCCCAGGGCCACTCCAAAGTCCTGGCTGCTTTAGGTCATTTGCTATCATTTGTTTTAATATCTAATTTTCATAATTGGACACCCTTTTGAAAGGACATGTAGACACTCTGATTGGTGGCAGTGTGTTGCTACATTATTTTCTGGAAGGGACACAGCTGGAAATCTGTGTCAGGCTTTCCCAGAAGTGTTTTGATGTGTAAGATTTAATTTATTTAAGTGTGAGTGTATCAGGGGTCTTAAACTGGGACAAATTGCTCCAAAGTGTGTAATAAGGAGTTATATTTGGGGTGGATAGAAATATACTGTCCAGGCCCAGGTTATAGAGCATGTTCCTGTTGTGCTCTTAGGGGAAATTGTGTAATACTACTCCTGTTTAAGTGACAGTCTACTATTGGAGTCAGTAGTGAGGACTGACACTACTAACCCAGGATTGTAAGGGACGTCACATTATTGTTGGCAGTCTGTTGGGATATTATCCAAATATCACAAGAACAAATGAAGTTTACAATTAAGTTATCCTGACAAAATAGAAAACAGCAGCCAGTTCTCTTCTTTAACAACTGGAATCCTTTAAAACAAACAGATTTTCAGATATAAAATTATTCTTAGACACCTGTAAAATATTTTCTACTAAATACTAAGATTTGAGGCATTTGTAAAGAAAAATCTTTTCTACTAAATATTAAAGTTAATCTGCAACTTATCTATTAATTATAATAATATGTGGCTACATGTGGTGACCTAAATTACCAAAATATTATCAACTCCAAAAGCTAAGATGAAAGGTAACCAAACAATTTAAGAAAATATATTCAATACAGATAGTAAATTGATTGTTTCTAAGTTTCATTACTCTAAGACTCATATATGGATAATCAACTTGTAACACTCAGAAAAGGGTATCCTTTAACAGTCTGCAAAATAAAAACAGTTATGCAGAAGCTTATTTTTTTACAAGGAACTAATGTTTATGTGCTTGACTCGTATGTCCCTGATTTTTTATTTGCAGTTGTACCTCTCTGACCATGTTTCTGAGTTTTTCTAAATGAAGATGCAGAATTGCAATTTGTGCAGCAGCATTACTTATTCTTATAAGTCATTGTATAACCATGAAATTTGTGTACATAAGTAAGGGGAGTGTTGGGTGTGGAAGTCAGAAAACATAATGATTCCTTTGTATGATTTTGAGCCTTGGAGATGTGGGTTTTTATATCTCATGATTTAAACAATATGGATTTGTCTGGTTGGGTATTGTCTTGTCATTGAAAAAAGAGCACTGATTAATATCGACCCGTTTCAGGCTCAGCCTGGGTGAAATGCAAAATATTTCATAAACAAAAAATACAGAAATGTAAGTAGTAACAAAACAGTTCAGAACTTACAACAACAGTTACTTCACAATATGAATACAGGTTATGAGTTACATGAAATTTAAACTTAATTTTATATAATGTTTCTTGTTTAGTATTTCCTTATTTACAGTATATGTTAAAATTATTTATGTTTCCGGGGATGGGGGTTATCTAAGTCCATACGACAAGGTGGAATTGTTTCATTAAATAAGAAAGGTAAGGGGTAAAGATGGTTCACTGATTTCCAATTAGACACCAATTTTGAAATATTGAACTTGGATTATTAGAGTATAAATATATTAATGTATGACCTTGACTATATTTTATTCCCACATCAGTAAACATTTTGCAAAAAGAGACATATAACTGATGATTTGAGATTATTCCTTTTAGTAATGTATTCATTTTTCTATGTTTAATAACATACTTCATTTGCAAAGCTTATTTCATTACATGTTACAAAATAATTAGATTTTGTTAATTTAATGTATGGATATATATATATATATATATATATATATATATATATATATATATATATATATATATTTAAGAACAAATAATTGATAAACCATTTAAAAATGGTACTGAATATAATCATAAACAAATGTCATGGTCTCCACTACAAAGGCACTTTAATAAAATTGTATGCTTCAGAGACCTAACAAAAGCCCAAAAATTAAAGCAAAGAAAAAGTATCAAAATAAATAAATAAATTAAACATTAATTAATTTCCAGTTGCTACTTATTAGAATGCCTCACCTTTTGATGTTGATCTTGCCCATTCTTGATGATTTTGTCTACAACTTCAGGACCCATGGGCAAAAATGGTATATTTATTAACTCAGCATTTTAGCACGGATGACTTGGGCTCAAAGATTTAGTATCCCAAGACTGTACTGATGTGATAGCCTTAAATGTAATATGAACAATGAGATGGGTTTTAGGGGAAATGGATAACATACATACTAACCATGTTTCCAAAACCATTTTAGCTTGATTTCCTTTTACAGTTTATAAATGAAGAACGCTAACACCTCCTTTAATTAAGGATTCAGACTGTAATTTATTTATACTAGTCATATTTGTACCTGTGTTTTTTATTACTGTTGTATTTTCTGAGATTTGAACATGTGAATATTTCAACACTACCAGATTCATAAACACTATGAACATTTCCATAAATTAGGGTTGTGAAATGTGTACCATCCATGGCTGGTAAAGTAGGACAATTCCCAAAAGAGAATGTTACTGCTTTACTACGGTGTACATAGTGAGTGCTTCAACTCTGAATGATGCTCAGTAAAAGAGAACTATCTATAGATGTGTCAGATAATACCAAGAAGGACATTCAAAATATTGTATATACTATTCAAGAATTAGCTCAAAAGATAAAAAAACCTAGAACTACAATCACTTCTCAATATAAATAACTATAGGTTATGATGACACAAGATCAATGTAAGTTGTAAGATATTAAAAATTCTCCATGACACTTGAGCCTTTGACATTATAAGGCATATGTAGTTCAGTTCCCTTAATTTATGTAAATATAGCCATTTGATATATAGTTCTTGTTGTTGCCTTTTTAAACTCTGAACTTTGCTGAGGGAGGTCATTAGCATTGTTTCTGTTACATAGATGGAGTACTACAACTTCACAATGTGGTAAGACTGGGTAGAGGGATTTTAAGCAACCGTGTAAGCATGCATATGAATCATACATCACTTAAGAACATGTTTCAAAACATTGCTGCCCTACTCCAACAAGAACGACATTTATGCTTTCCCCTTTTTATATAACTGTTCACCTAAGTTTTATGACTTTTGAATAAACTTAAATAATAAAAATAGAAGATTTGGCAGACTTTTATGGTTTGAATTTCAAAATATCTTTGTTAGATCCAGCAATCCATTTTCAGACATATTTTTCTCGATTTTATGTTTAGAAAGACTAGTTATTATATTGCTATACCCAAAAAATGGAAATGATTTTCACAGAACATTTATGGAATGTTCTTTTGTGTAATTCTTTCTCTAGTGGTTTAGATAACTAACTTTTGCTTTCAGTTTTTTTGCCACTTTTATTAGGCGTAGTACCCATGATTATTTTCACTCTACATTAATTGCAATTAGATGTATTGTATTCACTGATGAATCATGTGATTTTATATGCTCATAACAGGTTCTGGCTAGGATTTTGTTTTACTTTTTGAAGCTCGCTTGAGAGTTAAACTGATGTAGATATTGGCTGAATGCTGCTGAATTTTATTATTTGACATCATGACTGTTAAGGTCTTTTTTTCTGTTTTTTTTTCTCTTTGAAGGGATTGTCTTATAATGAGATAGCAATGTCATTACACTTTATAATAAAGCATTTCATAAGGTGTGATAAAAAGTTGTTAAAATACACAGCTTTGGAGTGGGTCATAGTGTTATAGCATGGGTGCAATACTGATTAGTGGTTAGACAATGGTATACAAAGAAGAGCAAAAGTGGACACATCTCAGAAGAAAATATGACTTCCATTCAAGGACAACAGGTCATTTCAATATAACAAACTAAGCAGTATAATTCCACTACTGAGGTGAACTCATAAAAACAACTCAAGAAAGGGAGCCACAAATATAAAGGAGCCACTAAAGCTTTTGTTGATTCCAAAATTAACTGAAAAATGGACTTAAAGAACTTTAGGAACAGGATTTCACAATCATCTTTTCGTCTGCCACAAGCAATACAGACTTCATCAGAATGGTGTATGTTCACAAAAGCACCACATTTATACTCCCATCAATTAAAAATTAAATAATAAAATTGACTAATTAGTTAGTTGGGTTATCACCTTAAAGGAAAACCTATTGATGTGTGTCTATGCTATGGAATTTCCTTGTCACTTACCCATATAATGAAGATTTTCAAAAAAAAAAAAAACTTCCTAAATACCATACTAAATGAATAAATGAATTAAAACATATCAGTAAAACATTTTAATAAAACATTAAGAATATTTGTTACAAAGTAAAAAATATGAATACAAAATATAATATATATAAAATATAAAATGTATACGGTAAAGATACATATTCTTAATAAAGTGTGTACAATGTAAAATGCAATATAAACTATAACCTAAATCAATCAGCCTGGGTTATAGTTTCAAAGCTTTTTTCTTTAAAGTGGATATTATAGAAATAGTGTTGTTAATGCCAGGAGTGTGTGTGGCATCCAGTCTGATAATCCAGGCTTGTTCTTTGGCCTCTAATATGTCCTTTCAGCCCCTCCCCACAAGGATTTGGGGGAACTTTTTCTAAAATAGAAAAAAGAAACTACTTGCAATCTTTACATTGAGTAGAGTGCCTGTAAAGTAAATTATTTTCATTTTGTTTGCTATATCATAGTCATGTGCATAGATGCATTTTCTGAAATGCCTTTCAGTTTTGTCCAAATAAAATGCTGGGCAGGTGGCGCAAACCACTAAGTAAACAAGTCCCTTCCTAAAGCAGTTGCCGTCCTGTGTGTAAATGGTAGAATGAAGGGTGTTGTGTAAGGAAAGGCATTTATTGTCACAGATGTAGTAATATTGTTTACGTCTCCCACACTTAGTAGTTCCTTTGTTGAAATTAATGCTGCATTTATTTGTTTCTAGCAAACTCTTAATACTCCTAGCCCTTTTATAAATCATGCTAGGAATATGGGAATAACTATGGGGAGTTATGGCAATAACTACAGATAACAATGAAAATATTAATAGAAATGATAAGGAAGTCTTTTCGCCTAATAACAACAATACTAATGTCATTCTTCAGGACCTTTTATTACTTCCACCTCTCCAATGGTCAGAGAGGTTGGCAAGCAAATATCCAATAGCATAATTTCACCCACTACAAACAGGGACAAATACACCCCAATGAAAGTAGGAATGACAGATGGGAGGTAGACCCAGAGGATTAGGGGGCAGGAGTAAGGATCATTGGAATTAGCTTTGGACAGAAGTACTTAGTATCCTTTAGTACTCTTTAAGAACAACGTTACTACGTACAGCTATAGTATACTTAACATCATGGATGATTATTTTTCACTCTAGCAAAAAGGGTTTACATTTATCCCCCCGCCCTTTTTCAGCGTAGTTGATACGTTAACTAAATGTAAACTATTGACTTGGAAAATCAATTTTGAGATACAATTTGATGGTCAATCGCATGAAAACAATATTTTAGAAAGAAATGATAGCTATGTCCCTTTCTAATGCTACAGTATGTGTTTTTGCAAATGTATGCAAAAAATAAATGTATGCCCGAATGAAAAAGAAAAAATACAATTTGAACAAGAATGAATACCAACTATTAAAGTATATTAAGAAAAATCACTCTATCAGAGTAACGAGGCCAGACAAAGGAGATTTAGTTATTGCTGACAATTTAAATTACAGTGGAGAAATGTTAAATTTAATAAACAATGGAGACCCTTACATTCCTGCCTCCTTGAATGAGGTTCATCTTTCATACCATAAAATAGACTGTTATATACAAGATGGTCTATTACAACATGTTTTTGATGAAGAAATATATTGTTTTTTGAAAAATCCAAATCCATCTATTCCAATGATTTTTGGCATCCCAAAAATCCATAAATGTATAACAAATCCCCCCTTTAAACCAATGTTTTCTGCCTCTAGTTCAAAAAGATATCCATTTACTGTAGTCACAAGTCTATATTACAACACGGAAATGGTTAAATACCAAACGGCATTTCATCAACACATAATTAGCAAACTACAAGTTACGTGAACAGCCACATCACCGATTTTTTTTCCTAGTGAAAAAATCAGTAGGCCAACTAGACATGACACACCAGTTCAAACATTACAACTCCCCTTATTAAATATACCAACTCTGAGATTGCACTACAGTGGGGAAAAGGGCAAATTCATGGTGACAGCCAAGCGATTTTTTTCCCTAGGAAAAAAATTGGTGATCTGGCCATTCGTGTAACTTGTACTTTGCTAATTATGTGTCAATGAAACGGCGTTCAGAGTTTTGCCATTTTGGTGTCATAATATAGACCTGTAATCACTGACAAAATGTTAAAACCTATTTTGGATTTTGCACACAGCACCATCCAGTGCAACAGCCAACAGCAACAAAAAGTCAGACCACTGCTGAAATATCCAAAAGCAGGTTTAATAGTAAAATAACTGGTAAAAACAGTGAATATGGTTAGTGCTTTCGTGGTCTCAAACACCACTTCTTCAGACCTTCATAAAAAATTCTTTACTCCAACACACTGAAACTAATGCACTGGCAAAACATGCCTTAGCTACAGATCAAACCCATGCGTTTGAGTTTACAGTGATAGAGCAAGTTCATGAGAATGAAAGAGGTGGGGAATATTAGAAATGTCACTGAGACCTTGGAGACACGTTGGATAATTAGATTAAGGGCAGACCAGGGAAAAGAGTTGAATGATAGAATTCCAATACAAAGCATTTTAAAGAATAGAAGTCTGTTCAAATAAATAGTATGGATTTTTATAGTTATGTTTTTACAAATGTCTTTTATGTAATAATGAATGTTTCAAGCTATGCTGAATGCTATAATATTATAATAGTATTTATAGGAATGTTTATTTTTAGGAATAATTTTAAGGGGCAGATGAGACTATGGAGCATGTGTATATATGTAGTTGCTTGAGCAAATGTAATTTAAAGCATTGGACAGGCAAGAGTTAAGCAGTTGGAAGCTGGATTTAATTGAGTAAGCTTGCTTATAAGTTCATGACTGTATGAATTGGTTTAAAAGAAGGCGTGTTAGAGTAAAGAATTTTTTTTTGCTTTTGGATATTTCAGCAGGAGTCTGACTTTTTGTTGCTGTTGGCTGTTACGCTGGATGGTGCTGTGTGTATAATTCTACTTGTCTGTTACTCCAGCGTCTCATTTACACAAGTGGCTGTTTGGACTTTGTGTAGATATATTTTGGATTTTGAATCATGCATGATAAAAGATTCCTTGGATTTCTAAGGAAGTCTTAAACCAAGCATGTGGGAGAAAGACTTAGCACTCCTAACAGTCGATGTTATAGACCTTTTCTCCTGTGTTCCACAAGATATTGCCCTTGAATTTTTTCAACAAGCTCTTGCTAATTTTGATTTTTTACTAAACAGACAAATATCTATGTTAATGGATTTCATGGAAATAGTTTTAGAGAATAATTATATGGTTCAAAGATGAAATCTATAAACAATTTAAAGGAGTGGCAACGGGTGCAGTTTGTGTGTCCAGTTTTGCCAATCTTGTGATGTTAACCAGGGAACAACAATATATATTTACATCCCAATATCACAAACACATTAAACTTTATTTAAGGTACCTGGATGATACCTTTATATTATGATAAGTTAAAATAGACATAATTCCAGAATTTGTTAGGTACCCAAACTAATACCTTCCTAAAATTTGCACACAATGTCAATTTTAATCAAATAAATTATTTAGACACTGCTCTTCCCATGGAACCCAAAGGATTTAGTTTTGACATCTTCAGAAAACCTACTTTCTCAAACAGCTATCTTCACTTTTCCAGTGCTAATCCTAATTCCTGGAAAAGAAGCTTGGTTAAGGGACACATGATTCCTGACAGGTACACATTCCAGACAGAAAGGATGAAACTGGAAAATATGTTTTTTGAAAGAGGGTATCCACACAACCTGGTCCATTCTGTAAGTGATGAAATCTCTATGGGTTTGGGGAACAAAATATGTCCCTTTGTTAGGAATAGGTCTGAGAGAACATCAGGAGATGACTAAAGACAAACTTCCCAACATTTTATTACCAAGGAGGAGCAATCTGAAGATCTAAATGTTGAGACAGATATAAACAAAGGGACAACAGAGAGTACCCCAGTGCATTTGTCTTACAGTATAATGCTAGTTCCAATATAATTAAGAACATTATTGGTAAATACTGGAACATTTTTACAAGTGATGATAAAATTTAAAAAATTGTTTGTTAAGAAATTATATTAATTTATAAAAGGGCTAGCAGTATTAAGAGTTTTCTAGAAACAAATAAATGCAACATTAATTTCAACAAAGTAACTACTAAGTGTGGGAAATGTAAACAATGTAAATACATCAGTGATAATAAATGCTTTTCCTTACACGACACCCTCCATTCTACCATTTACACATAGGATAACATTTGCTTTAGTAAGGGACTTGTTTACTTAGTGATTTGCTCCACCTGCCCAGCGTTTTATGTGGACAAAACTGAAAGGCATTTCAGAAAATGCATCTATGGACAGGACTACGATATAGCAAAACAAAACAAAAATGATGCACTTTACAAGCACTCTACTCAATATAAAGATTACAAGTACTTACTTTTTCTATTTTAGAATAAGTTTCCGCAAATCTTACAGGGGCCCTGGAAGGACGTATTAGAGGCCAAAGAACAAGCCTGGATTATCAGACTGGATGCCATACACACTCCTGGCATTAATGACACTATTTCTATAATACCACTTTAAAGAAAAATGTTTTGAAACTATAACCCAGGCTGATTGATTTAGGTTATATTTTATATTGCATTTTACATTTTACATTCTATACACTTTATTTAAGAATATGTATCTTTATTCTATACATTTTATATTTTATATATTATATTTTGTATTCATATTTTTTCCTGTGTAATATATATTCTTAACAATGTTTTATTAATATGTTTCACTTATATATTTTAATGCAGTTGTCCATTTAATAGGACTATTTAGGAAGCTTTTTAAAAAGTTTTTTTGAAAGCCTTTATTATATGGGTAAAGAAAAAAGAAATTCCACAGCATAGGCATACATCAATAGGTTTTCCTTTGAGGTGATAATCCAATTAGCTAATTAGTCAATTTTATTATTTAATTGTTAATTGAAGGGACTATAAACGTGATGCTTTTGTGAACATACACCATTCTGATGAAGTCTGTATTGCTTGTGGCAGACAAAAAGCCGATTTTGAAATCCTGTGCTTAAAGTTCTTTAAGTCCATTTTTCAGTTCATTTTGGAATCAATAAAAGCTTTAGTGGCTCCTTCATATTTGTGCCTTCCTTTTTGGAGCTGGTTCTGTGAGTTCACCTCAATAGTGTATTTATACTGCTTATTTCGTCGTATTGAGTCGAGTTTATTTTAATCCACTGTTAAACTGGGTTTTGGTATACAACAGGTCATTTGACAAAACATGTCAAGCAGTGCATTACAAGACATTTTTATTTGAAGCCTGAAGAGTAGAATGTTTGTAGCACTTGCACAGCAATTTCAAGGAAACTTTTTTCACCCACCAAGAGACCTCAGGGGACTATCTTGTTTGTAGTACTTTCAGCCATCATTCTCATCAGTTTTCATACACAGTCTAGTCCTTTATAACAATGGCACAGAACTAGGGTGTTCTAAAAGCTAGGGCTGAAAATAAAATAAAGAAATAAATAAAGTAAAAAGCATCATTACAATAACAGGCTAATACCTGCCCATTTCTACTCCATGAGAAATAAAAAAATATTCAGCTGGAAAATAGATATATAAAAAGGCAGAATATAAGAGGTACTAATAGTAAGAGGAGAAGAATGACATGCAGGACAGTCTTATTAAGCCAGATGGCCTAAAAGTAAGCATGTGATATGGAAAAGCCAGACAAATGGCTGTTGCGACTTACAGAAGCATAGGAGCAGACAACCTCACGTGATAACATGGTCTTATTCAAATAAAAAAAAATATAGCCAGCAACCGACTCCTGTGGCATAATCAAAATTTAATACATGACAAAGGATCAAAAATGTCCCAGTACACCAACATGGTTGTACCAGTTTCGGCCAAAGCCTTCTTTAGCAACCAAACTTGATAAAAACAAGACACATAAGCAACTAACATCCTATCATACTTTTATAATGTTGACTTGAAGCGACCTCTAATGTGCAAAAAGTTAATAAAAAATTCAACTGTTCATGCTGTAAACACAATTACCAAAATGAAATAAAACCCAAACCAATTGTGGATGCAAATACATAGTTCAAATGGGAATGTTTCAGAATTGATCATTCAACCCAGGGGAAAAAAGGGCCCCAACTTGATAATCCACATTTTTTTTTTATTCGTCAAAATTTCATGTAATATCTGGGCTTCTTTATTCTTGAACCTAATATGGTCAATGACCATAAAACTAAAAATTCCCATGGAATGTTTAGAAATATGTTTATACAGAGAGATGGAACCCTTCTTGTTCTTGATATCACTTAAGTGTTCCCCAATCTTTATCTTGAAAAGGCGGGACGTCTGTCCAACATAAAATGCCCGACAGTTGCACTGGGCTAGATATATAACCCAAGTGGTATTACAATTGGCAAAAAATGGGACATTGTATACCTGGGGGCAATTATGTGAGGTAAAGTTCTGGGACTTTAGCACCCTAGGACAACAGGTGCAATGACCACATGAATAGCAGCCCAATAATGAATGACCAGACAAACTGGTATGTATAGTTAAGCATGAACCCTTTTCATAAACTTTTTTATAATGACTAAATAGGGATCCCAAAGACTGCCCTTTCCAAAAAGAATAAAGACATCGATCCCCTATATAATTTTTCAGAACATGATCTGATCTTAATAGATACCAATGTCTATGAATGATATTCATGAAACTATTGGTATTTCTCCCATAAGTTGTAACTAATCTGAGTAATTGTGAATTTTGAGAATCCCGAACCCGGTATGACAATAACTCAGATCTGTCTTGTTGATTAGCAAACTGGCTGGCCCTAGTGATGTCACCCCCTAGATACCCCCTGTTCTTGAACCTAGATATAAGATCACTTTTGTAAAGGTCGTATGTGGAAGAGTTAGAACCTATCCTTTTGATACGAAGAAATTGTGACTATGGGATATTCTTGATGACATGTTGAGAGTGGAAGCTTGTAGCATGTAGTAGGGTATTGAATTGTGGAAATTTCCTGAATACTTCTCTCTCTAGAGTGTTCAAATCCAGTCTTTTAACTAAAACATCCAAAAAAGTTATATCAGATCTGGAATAAGTCAATTTAAACTCAATACCCCACATATTACAGTTCAAATATTCCAAAAATTCCATAAGGAATTCTGCATCTGCTCTCCACACCAACCAACAATCATCAAGATATCTTCTCCATATATCCATTTCATTGATATAGATGTTATGACTGGTATCATATATTAACTGTTCTTCCACATACGCCATAAATAGGTCCGCATAAATGGGGGCAAAAGGTGCCCCCATAGTAGTACCCTGAAGTTGCCAAAAACATTTATCTTTAAAATAAAAGATGTTGTGAGTCAGGACCTTTTCTGCCATGCAAACAAGAAGCATATTAAAACCAGGTTTATATATACTGGCCTTATCCAGCCAATATTGCAGGGCCATTAGTCCTGCCCAATGGGGGATGTTGGTATACAAGGAGGTGACATCCAAAGTACATAGAAGCCAGTCTGATTCCAATTGCATATCTGAAATGATAGAGAGAAACTGGGTTGTGTCCTGAATTCTAGAGCATATAAAAACCAAAAGTGGTTTAAAATATAAAGTGAGAAATTCAGACAAGGGCTCAGTAAGGGAGCCTCTGCCTGATACAATCGGTCTACCGGGAGGTCTCTTGGGATCCTTATGAATTCTCGGAAGGAAGTAAATATATTGCTTTTTGGGATAATCTACTTTCAAATGATAACATACTTCTTTTGTGATAATGCCCTCATCTTCAGCCAGATTTAAGAATTGATCAATATCCTGTTTAAATTCCATAGTTGGATCCACATTCATTTCTTGATAGTGTGTGCTGTTATAAAGCTGACGCTCACCCTCAGCTTCATAGCCCTCCAAATCCTGTACCACCACAGCTCCACCCTTATCCACAGAGACAATAACAATTTCCTTGTTATTAATAAGATTATCTAAACATAGTCTCTGCTGTTTGTCCAAGTTATCCTTGACCATATCCTGTTTATTCAAATGTAGATGTAAATCACTAAGGGCAGCATTTTGGAAAATTTGTACAATGGGTAGCATAGGTGGCTTGAATTTGGAGGACCCGAAGCGAAAATTTCTCAATTCAGAAACACCACTCTCATTCCCCTCAGGGTCATGAAAAAAAGATTTTAGATTTAAACTACGACAAAAATTCACCACATCCTGTGCAAAATAATGCTCCTGGACAATGAAACCGGGCATAAAGCTTAATCTTTTATTCAGCACATCCACTTGTTGTTCATCCAAACTGACAGAAGAAATATTGTTGCACGTTATTAACTCTGGTATCTAAAGTTTGGTCATCTTTTGAAGAATTTCCCCAAGACCCATAATATTTGTGGTGCTTCCACCCCCCTCATCTCTGGGACTTGTGCCTAAAGGGATACCCCTTACTGAATTTGGCTCTAAATTGTTCTTCTTAAGAACAGGGGGGAAACTCCAGTGTGGCCATCCTCCCAGTCCGTATTAGATGAAGAATTTTCACTAGAAAATGTTGACTCCCTGCTTCTTTTTTTCAAAATGGATTTGGGCTGTGCAGCTCTCGATCTCTTGGGGGTTTCAGTGGGCGTACCAAATTTAACCCTAGGTCGCACCTCAAAGGGTTTCCCCCTACCATAATCCCCAACACCTCGGGTAAATTTCTTGATCTTTCTTTCTTTAAGAGTTGAATCCAATACAGACAACTCTTTGCCAAGTTTGTCAATGTTGTCTTTATAACAGGAAGTGTGGAAAACCCATCCATTGTTTCACTAGCCACTAAAACCTTAGCAGCTTGTTCCTCCACCTTCCTTTCATAATAGCTGCTCAAAATATCCACAAAGGTAATAGAAACCTGTTGTTGAGCTTCCACCCATTGTGTTAAAAGGCACTCATCTGGTTCAGCCACCATAGACTGTAGCCTAGTTCTTAATCTTCTTGGACCTATCTTACTGCGTTGATATGCCCTAAAAAGCTTCAAGTGCCAAACATTTTTCCTAAGGGAAATCAGATCCTTAGTTAACTTGAAAAAAGCCAATTTGCAATCTTGAGTGGGATCCTGGACACCAGGACCAGCATCAGTATTTCCTGAGCCCAAGCCAAAAATGCCTAGGTCCTCAGAGTCTGAAGACAGACCCTTAATAAAAGTTGCCAATTCCATCACTGACCAAAAATCACCGAATATTCAAATCACTCAATATTTGGTAAGCTATATTTATTACTTTTACACACTTCCTCATTTGTCAGCTTTTAGCTTACTAGAAGGAACCTGGTGAGTGTAAGAAGATACTGTTTTCAAAAATAATGCCTAAAAATGCCTAAAAACAAAGGCCAAACTTTGAATCTATACAAGGTTACCAAATGTGTGTATGTTTGGGGTATGCACTGAAGCTTTCTTTTCTGTCAGGAAGTAGTTTACATTTGAAGAAACCTTCATGAGATTGTATTAGGGTCAACAATCAGGAAGGAATTGTAAATACATAGGGTATGTGCAATTATTGTAATATGTGGAAAAGAACAACCTATTGATCAAAATTCACATATTCTATTTGATATTGAAAGTTGCATTTGATCAGGTTCAAATCCCTGTCACTATATTGGGTATCCCATAGACAGCTAAGAGGTGACCTATGTCTGGCATACAAGGCGTCCTCTGTTTCACTACTGATGGATTTATTGCATATCAACTTGTCAAATGGCATGATAAATACTTGGTCTAGGGATCCAGACATCTTCTTCAACATCAACAGAATGGTTTTGAAGGACACGTTAATCCAAGCACATCTTGGATCTACAGATGGGAAACAAAATGGACAGATGCAGCTCCTAAACGTTTTATCCTATATGTGGTCCACTCCCTTTATCTATGGTATGATCCCAGTTATTATCATAACAGTAATATATATTTATTGACCGTGAAATGGATAAGGCCAATCTAACACCAAATAAGATAAGTTAATTCAAGCCTCCAAAGGGAAATTAGATAGGCTTAAAATTGCATGCAAGACAGTTAGCCTAGTACTTATCTATGAATGAACCTAAGAACAACGTTACACAGTGTGCCGTACACGACACAGCGGTGACATATGGGAACATAATGTGTGAAAAATGAGTCACACATGAAGAAAGGACACAAGCTTAACACAAACAAGGCAACTGCGTACCTCTCATCCTCCTCATCCTCTTGGTATAAGAAATTGGGACAAAGCCTAAAATACAGGGACAGGGGGCAAAGACCGAAAAATATGACAGACTTTAAATATGGCTCTTATAAACTTTGAAAGTTGCTAGAATAACAACATTTGTGTTAGCATGCATTTTTTGAAGGATGTGAAGTCTTAGACTTAAATGTTTGTCATTATTTAATGATATAAATCCTCAAAAACCAGGGGCGGCCACACTGGTGCAACGGTTATCATTGTTCCCTCACAGCAAGAGGTTCTCCGGTTTGATCCTTGGCTGGGGTGCCTTCTGTGCAGTGTCTGCATGTCCTCCCCGTAGTCACATGGGTTTCTTCCGGGTACTCTGGTTTCCTCCCACATCCCAAAGATATGCTGTAGGTGGATTGGACAATCCAAATTTGCCCTAGGCATGAGTGCATGTGTGTGTGTGTGTGTGTGTGTGTGTGTGTGTGCCTTCTGTGGAAGGTTGGTCGCCGGGCTGGCAACTTGACACTGTAAAATTCTATTGCCAATCATGAACAGACAGGTGATCCGCTGTGATAACCCCTAACTGGGAAAAGCCGAAAGAAGAAGAAGAATCCTCAAAAACCAAAAATGTGGACATTTTGCAAAAATCTGGACAGTTGAGAGATATGGATAATTGCATTAATTAAGATATAAGGAACTATTTTTCTTTGCAGAAAGAAAAAGAAGACAATAACAGCAACATTGCTGAGGATACACTTAGTTAAACAGTATCAAGCAAGTTAAAGGATATACAGGAAAACCTGAAGAAAGTTTTTTTCTGCAGACTAAAAAAATAAGGACTTGCTTAAAGGGACAATGCCAGAGTCTAAAATTCTGACCGAAAGAAACTTGCCCTGATATCTCGCAGTTGTCACCGCCCACTTATCATGTCATCATCAACCCTGTTCCTGGCATCAGTTTACTTTGTGCAGCCCTGTTTTCATTCCCTCTGGTGAACACAGTTAACAATATTCAGTCCCTGTTAAAGCTTTCAGTCCTCGATCACTGGGAAACAATAAGTTCATTACATTTGTATGTGTTTGTGGTGGGGTGGTTAGGCAAGACTCTCAGTGTTTACTTTTTATGAAATTGTCAAAAAGCTTATCTTAATTGTGCAGCTCTTTATTTATTTACTCTGCGTACTGTAACTGTGAGCAGTATAGTCAAGATTACAGTTTAGTGAATTCAGTTTCTTGACGTATTCCCCCTAGTCCATAGTAAAGCAATCTCAGAATTAAGTTGCTGTACTGTACAGCCCATTGTGACAGTAAGTTTTAGACTTCATTGTTTAAAATGAACTTATTGCATGCGTCACACGTATGTTTTTATCAGCAGGTCAGAACATCATTACACTTGGCTATTATTTAAAGATAAAAAAAAAAACATGAAAAAAGCAGGCTGCTTCTACTACTGTTCAAAACTTGCGTCATTCTGATGCTTCCTACGGAGCAAGTGGCAGTCGTGCATAACACCACAGTACTTAGCCAGCTTTCAGACATCCACCCAAAATAAAATATGAAATTAA